>NW_010251638.1:0-37934 GCF_000690775.1 Eurypyga helias | reverse complement strand
GGGGTTGGAACTAGATGATCTTTAAGGTCCCTTCCAACCCAAACCATTCTGTGATTCTATGATTCTATGCAAAATCTTTTGAGATATTTTTCAGTATTGTGATATGGAAGAGGCTTGGCAAAGGTTCTGGGATGAAGACAGCTTTCAGTTGTCAGTCAAATGCTGCGTTTGCAAGAGGTTCAGATAACAGGTTTCAAGATAAGCAATTTGGGATCAGCAGGGTGCTTTCAAGTCCCCTCCCCAGCAGGAGGCAGCAAACAGATGACTAACAGATGCATACAGCGAGCTTCACAACTATACAGCTAAACATTCTTCAAATCAGTCCATCCAGGAGTAGCAGCTAGTCCCTCAGCCCTCTCCCTGAGACAAACCCAAACAGCTCGCCTCTGTTTCTACCATAACTGCTATGGTAAAATAGCACCATCCAGTCCTACAGAGCCTCACGCATGCAGACTGACACAGCAGCTGCTCTCACAACCCTGTGCTGGACGGGGCCTCTTCAAGCAGGTCACTAAAAAATATCTTATGGAAACACGGTTGGTGAAAGAGAGGAGGAAGCAGGTCAAATTGCAGTTAGGCTGGCAAGCTGAAATAATCTCTGGAGTTTAGTTTGATCCCGGCTGCATGGCAAAGGGTTGAACACTGCTGATACTGTGGTCAACTTTGGTAAAGAGTTCATTAGAAGTTACACAGGAGTGATCCCAGGGTACCTCGTGTATGGGTAAGGGCAGATGGACGTCAGGAGGGTACTGGTCTCCATGGGAAGGCCAGCCCTGACCATACAGCCTGGGAAAGGAGGATCTCTGGTGATTGAGGAAGCAGGAGTTGCAACGATGTCACTGTGAACTAGGCTGACAGAGTACCTTACGGCAGCTCTCTGTAAATGCGTGATTTCAAAAGTGACTCTGGGCATTTTCTGGTTTCAAGGAATTTAAATTGTTGTCTGAAACGGCTGATTTTTGTCCCTCTGCAACACAGTGGGAACTTTACTCACGGTGGTTTAGGTTATATATGCTACCACATAGGTTTCATGCTACCACATAGCTTAGCCACTGCTTTATCACCCTCATACCCTGTTCTGCATCTGAAAATAACTTCTAAAAGCAGAAGGCTGTCACAACTTATTATTCCCCTATTTGACAGGAGGAGTTTGTGAACATTTAGCACCTTGCTACAGGTTTTCTCAGAGACAGAGGAATTGCTACCACATGCAATGAAGCACAAGGGAGAACTCAAGTTTTAAGAGCGTTACGGGGCCTCGACCTTCTTGTGCAAGTAGTCTTCCTTCAGTAAACCATGTGTGGGGTTAAGCCACATTTGGTGTTGGCTTTTCTAATACACATTTGCAGGTACCAAATTCAAGTACTCAGAGGTGCAAGCATACCGCTCTACAGGACAGAGTGCCGGAAGCACTCCAGCTACTGTACCACAGACTGCTGCAAAGATCTAACTGCACGGGCTAGTCTCCCTGCATACTGCCTCCCTCTTCTGCAGAATCCGTCCATTAGTAAGGCTACTACTTGTCTACACTAATCGTCGCTCCTGAAGGAGAGTCTCCAAAGGCTATCAAGAGCAGTAGGGCTCACTAGGGAAGTGAGCACAGTTGATATACACCCAGGAAGCCACCTGAAATGTTGTGTATGCTGCACAGAGCACGTTGCTTTGTGGGGTGTGCAGGTACTGGGCTCCTCCTGTGAATGGATTACACAGGACGGGTCAAACGAAAGCTACAGCTCATGCTGAGTTGTGGCCAGGCACGTAGTTTAGTTAGAAGGAGCGTGCAAAAGATGCCCCTAATTACAGTAGGAACGAACAACAGCAGAGTATCACTTCATGGAGCAGTGCCACCCAGGCACCTCCACTTCCCTGCACCCTCTCAAGAGCCTCCTCAACTATTTCTCTCCCAGATCTTGTACCCCCAGGCTGTAAGTCAATTCCCACCTCTGCCTTTGTTGAGGGTGAAAACAGTCACCCCTGCAAAGGGTAGGCCTCCCCCAGCTCCCTTGTACATGTATGAAGGGCCTCCCAGCTTCTTTCGTTGACTGAGAGAAAATTTAGCACATGCACTAACTTTAACTAGGGCTGAGATTGCCTGAAAAGTAAGAAATTCACTTGGGGATGGTCACCAACACAGTATCGTTCTAGCCATCTCTATATCTGAGAGAAAATTATCACAATGTTTTTGCCCCAGAAAAAAAATGGAAAAACTAGAAGGAATTGGAAAATCCAGTATTGTCCCAAAATATGCATGAGTGGTTAAAAAAGGTAAGCGGTAAATACAGATGAAATTTTAATTCTGCAAATAATTTTCAAAAAATCAGTTAGACTCTGGACATTTCAGATGAATGGCCAAGTAAGTGCATCTGACCTGGATCTTGAGAACACAGCTTGTTCATACTATCATACCTGTGGTAGTATCACCCAAGAATCAAACCGGAGGAGTAACTCCATACTGTGTTGTTTTGGCCAACAACAACTACGAAAGCTGTGAGGTAGCAGCACGGGTTTCAGCACTGATAAATAAAGCAAAGTGCTGCTTTCACATTTCCTTTGAAAGACAAGACGACTGACTGCGTTCCCCCAAGATGTGACATTGTCTAGTAAGTGACTATTTTTTTTACTTCAGGTAAATCAGTAGACATTTTAAAAAACTAAAAAAAAACACCCAAAAAACCCCCAAAAAAGAATCTTTAACATTTAGAAAAGTTTTGTTAGTATCATACATAGCCTCCATCCTGATATGCAAAATGTAGGAGAAAGGACGAGGTTTTATTCAGACTGTTGAAGATAGTCATATTGCATTCCAGTTTTGTTATTACATATTTTCTGATGCCTTGCTATTGCAGTAGCTCTTTGGTTTACACTTGCTAGTTTTTGAGAAAGGTCTTTAGACAAATGTTTTTAGTATCCAGAACTCAGAGGTTATATGCTAATTATCTCCTTTCCTTTTATGCTTTAGAATCTGTTTTGCCAACTGCTATGTGCTTGAAAACCTCTCACGTCTTCCAACAAATACATATGTGAGATAATTTCACCTCTTCTGACTACAATCTCAAAACCCTTTTGTAACGAAATGGGTTCATTTCTAAGCAAGGGACATCACATGATGCTGACAAGCTTTATTTACCTTTTTCTCTTTATAGCCTATATTTACTGCAAAGGCAGTATTATATGCTCAAATTACTTTTGAGCACTTAATTACTAAGCGCTCTAGATTGGATTTTCTATTTGGAAGCCTGAGAAAACAGAAATTAACAACTGGCAAGATCATTATTACTGCTTTTTGCACCCTGCTTTTTGTGAGCAGTTACTAAAGCAGGATAGCTGATCAGCACAACAGAAATTAGACCATGGAGACCGAATGGGGGAAAACCCTTGTAATTCTGAGACTACCAGCTCCTGTGATACTCAATTCCCAGAGTGTTGGAAATGATGGGAAGCTGCCTTCTGGTGACAGGAGAACTGTCTATGCAGGGCAAACCAGCATAGCTTGTTGTGACTCTCCATCACTTGCTTGCATTTCCATTTCATTAATACCAGGGTTAATTTTAACAGAACCAGACCTCAGAGGAAATCCTCTATTAACCCACTGGATGCTGCACGGGTCCCTTTAGCCCACTTTTCTACCTGTGATGTTGTTCCTATCCAATTTAAGCTTCTAGATCTTTTTAGAAACTAGACTCAGTCCATATAGGCTGTAACATTTCTTGCAAATAAACTCATCCTGCTCGCTATTCTCCTGGCTAGGGAATTCTCTTCCTCCTCCCTCCTTATCTACCTAGCGCAATGCTTTCCCACTATCTCAGTTCAGGTAGATAAGATGACTACTGTTCTTTCCTTTGAGGAAAGCTGCAGCAAATCCATGCATGACTGGTCTGACAAGGCATAACCACTGTGGAGTCTGAGACGGCATACAATGTAGATTCTAACTTAGGTGTGTGAGTAAGAAGCAAGATGCTTTGAGAACTTTTAGCTAGAAAAATATCAAGTACCATAATAACAATGTATCATGAATAAATGAAAACCTTTTTTTAAAGGAAATCGTTGCACTTTCTTTCTCTTAAAGGTTACCATCCATGGGGGCGGGAGGGGGTGTGGGGTGGGGTGGGGTGGAGGCGGGGAACCTGGTCTGCAGAAGGTAAACATCTTGCCCTATAGAATATCAGGAGCCAGAGCCCTCTATTTGTATAAAAGAAAATTCTTCACAGCTGGAGTTCAAAAATTATCCTAGACTGGTTTCCATACGAAATCTATAGTAAAACTCCTGTCTGCTTTCACGAGAAACCAATGAGGGTATTACTGCCTGAATTTGAAAATTCCTGTGAAGAATATTAATGTCACAGTAAAAATGTTAGTTAAAATTTTAAAATATTTTGGTCTATCCAGAGAGCAAATGTTGTATCTTACTAAGGAAAAAAACCTATTACTGATTAAAAGCTGGTATTAAATTTTTTTTTTTTTTCTTTAAGAGTCACTAACACTCTCCTAATGGCTGATTTCCAGTAAGCTTGGACAGCAGAAAGATCTGTACTACTTAGTAAGGCTACTAATGGAATGTCACCTTGTCAAAGTACAAAACTGAGTGCCTGGCAATTACTTTGTTTCAGCTTAGAGGAAAACACCTTTCCTTTATCAAGAAAGAGGCAAGAAACACCAGCTGACTGCTGTTGTAAAGAGTAGGTAAAACAAAACACGGCGCTACCATTTGTTCCGGTATATACATTGCCTTGACGTTGTTGGGCCTAACGTACTTTTGCAGCTTATCTTCATTCCATGCTTGGGCTCCGTCTGAATTGAAAGTAAAAGTAATTCATAAAAGAGCTAAGAGTGCCTAACAGACTGCACTGGCTCTGCTTCTTGGCCCCACGGAAACTACCTTTCTGGGTAACGTTCGATCTGGTGTGTGTTGAGGCCTGTCTGCCAATCTAAATGATTCAGAGGCAAATTGTGCTACTCTTATGCTGAGTAGTATCTCGTAGTAGGATACATGCTCTTTGTAGCTGAAGAAAGAAGACATTTAACCTTAGGCTAAATATTTGAAAATCCCATTAACCTGCCTCACAAAAGACTTTATTTACAAGGTAAACAGCTTGAAAATCTGGTTATTGCTGTTACTCTTATGTGCTAGAGACAGCCTTGACAAAAAAACGCCTTGGAGAGCTGGCACTGTGACACTGCATCAGCTCTGGAGAGGGGGTGTGATGCAGGGGGTTGACAGAGAACCAGTCACTCCTCTGGCAGTAATACAAATGTTTGAAACAGTTTATCTAAAATCAAGCGAGGAAAGGACACTAATGAAAATCCTCCATGTTTCCAGTAAGTCACTCAAGAAGGGGAAAGGAAGGATGGTTGCCATCTGCTGATGTGACTAACATCTGAACAATGAGCTAAAGATGAACCACAAGCTCTAAAGGGTTTGCTCACTGTGACTCAAACCCTACTTTTTGAGATAGGTCCAACCCAAATGAAATGACTCTGATGCTTAGAGCCCACAACCTGAACCTCAAGGCTGAATTTGGCAAAACAAATTTTGTTTCTCTCATGGGTTCCTCCAGAATCCCTTGATCCAAACACTAAACAACTGATGTATTTGAAAGCTTAATCTGTATCATGGTTTTGGAAGCTTCTATAATTGTCTTGTCTATCTTCTGAGTTGCCCTCAGTATAAATCTGGTAATAGATGATGTGTTTAAACCCACCAGCTGTTGTGTTTGGGTGTTCGCTGTTACGGCAGCCCTCTTCAGCAAACAGATTTTTGCTTTTTTCTGTCATGGGTGTTTTACTACAGCTCTTATCAGTTAGCATGTAGGATTTTGTCTGCCTTCTGGATGTGTTAGGATTTAATTATCTGCTGAGTAAAAAAATCTCCATGTGTCTCCTTACAGGCTGCCTTTAAGAAGAAGGCAACATGGCAACTACAGATGCTTTTAACTTTTATTATAACTTCTCCATCATTGATCCCAACGAAAATGGAAGTGAGAATTTTCACACATTTACAAGAGTCTTCCTGCCCTGTATGTACTCGGTTGTTTTCATCCTTGGGCTAGCAGGAAACACACTGGTCTTTGTCATACTAGTTTTCTATGAGAAACTGAAGGTGCTGACAGATGTATTTTTGGTGAACTTGGCTGTAGCTGACTGGGTCTTCCTTTGGACGCTGCCGTTCTGGGCATATTCTGCTGCTCAGGAGTGGACTTTTGGCACCGTGACCTGCCGTATTATACGGGGCTTATATACTCTCAACTTGTACACTTCCATGTTAACTCTAACGTCTATCACATTTGATCGGCTGATTGCTATTACTTTTGCCACCAAAGCACGTATGTGTCAAACCAAACGAATGACATGCGGCAAGTTAGTCTGTGTCTTGATCTGGGTGATCTCACTAGCATTTGCTTCACCGCAGTTTATTTTTAGTGAGGTGCTAAGTATTGATAAGGCAATATGTCAAGAGGAGTACCCAAACCATCACGCAGAACAGGTTCTTGAAGTGATCCAAGTGAACCTTGGCTATTTCATTCCCATGCTTGCCATGATCATCTGCTACTCGCTAATTATTAGAACCTTACTGCAAGCGAGGAGTTTTCAAAAGAACAAATCTCTAAAAAAAATATTTTCTGTAGTTGCCGTATTTATTATTACTCAGTCACCCTATACTTTCTTGAGGCTGATAAAGATCATAGACTGGAGCTTTAACTTGAACAGCAGCTTCGAATACGCAATCATTGTAACAGAAGCTCTTGCTTATTTCCACGGCTGTCTTAACCCTGTTCTGTATTTCTTCATGGGGGTGAAATTCAGGAGGAATTTACAGAAAATTATTAAAAACTCAAGATGCATCAAACGGCAAGTTACGGCTAAACAGTGGCAAACCACTGAAGAGGAAGGCTCCAAAACTTTTAGTGCATCACATAACGCAGACGCAACAACCATGTACCCGCTGTAAAACTGCTTAGAGAGTCTGGCAACTATTTACAGGGTCGGTTTTACTTTTTTGTAAATACTGAGATAGGTAGTTTGCATGAAAGAGGAAATACAGTCCCATTAGTAGACACTGTAATTGTCTTTAGGTCAACCTATCTTAATCATGATACTTAAGCACTTCCTGCTTTTTCTGGTCAGAGCTGACCCTAAGACAAAGCTGGTAACAGAGTTAACTGTGCAGGCAATCTTCAAAAGGTATAAGAAACAATGAGACAACTCCCTTCTTCATGACATAAAGCTAACTTGGGACTTAATGACTCCAGAGGGGCTGGAGATAGTCACCAAACCTCTAGCCTGCTGGTTTTCCATGAAAGGTGTTTGTTAACAAAAGCATTTATGAGTTTTGTTTAAAAGTTGTAACAGGTTTTAGTTCCACCCATTCATTTAATGAGAATTCCTGTATTAAAAACATACACATTTCAATCTTCATGCTGGGTACTGTGTGGTTGGGTGTTTTTGTGGGTTGTTTGTATTTTTTCCATCTGGGAGAAGGTCTCCACACATACTCCTTTAGCATTCATCTAAAATTTCTGTAACAAACCAGCATTTTCACCTGCCTTCCATCTTATATCAGGTTCACAGTCTGAATCTCCCATTCATATCTTTGTATCTTACTTCTGATAACAGAGCTCATTCTGCCAGACGAGCTGACAGAGACCCTGTCAACACAAGGGATAATATTATACTGCACAAGGGCTCTAACACTGAGCAGTGTTTCCTTAGACACAAACTCTCACACCCTGATTCCCACACATTCTTTGCACGATGACATCTTTCCAGTCTGTTTTTCCTGGCATCCCCATAACACCCTGGTTCCCTTGCCGTGAAACTCTGGATTCCTTAGTTGTCCTTGTTGCTGCAGTCCCTCCTTTCCACCTCTGGCCTTTTCACTTCCCAGTGGGAGGCAAAAAGGTGCCCAGGGAGCAGTGCAGAAAGCATGCAAAAGTCCTTGCAGAGAGTAGCAGAACAGGGCTGGAGACTGGAATAGGGAAAAGAAAGAAGGGATGTTGGAGAGGAGCAGAGGGAGGGCTTTATGCAGCTGTGGGTGGGCTGCCAATGATGAAGGCAGAGTTTGGTCCAGCCCAAAGACTGACAGTCCTTCGCGTTACAGCTTTGCAATACCAGTTTTAACCTGTTTCAAACCATTCTTGCAATAAACATGCTCACTCTGGTTGTTCCTTTTCTCCACATTAACACTCAGTCCTTCCTACCAGGTCACTGCAGCTCAGTGGTACCTGACCCCTTAGAAAACAGTGCTTAGGTTATCCTTTCCTTATTACACAATCTCACTTGTTTCTCCACAGTGAAATGGTGCAATATCCTTAAAAAAAACCCCAAAACCTAAGAAGGAACGTGCTGTGCTTTCCTATCTGTGTGGCAAGTAGAGCTGCCATCCCAATGCACTGGGGCAAAGCAGGATTTGTCAGCAGAGGGTGGCGAGAGGTGCTTCTGTCCCCACTCTCCTCTTCTTCTCCCCGAGAGGTGCTTCTGTCCCCACTCTCTTCTTCTCTTCTTCTCCTCAGGCGGTTCTGCGCAGGGCAGCAAAGGTTTCGGAGGAGATGCAGTTCCCCCTTTTGGCAAGGCTAGCGTTCTGCCCAGCCACGTGACTTGTAATTAGGTCAGGGAAGAGTGGTATGAGTCACTACGAAAAAAAACCCAAACCACTGCAAACCAAAGCAACCACAGAGCAGACAGGCTGAGATGTCCTTTCTACTAAAAGCAGTACCAAGGTGTGAATAAACTGTTTCCATACCACGGTAGTGGCTTTTTTTTTTCTTTTTAATACTTATGCCATCTATGCTCTCAATTCCGCTGCTGCAGGCACATAATCCCTACAATATGTTAAAAACGAAACACAGTGCACTGGTTTACCCTGGGGGCTTTGATCCAGTGCTCTACAATTCCTCACCTTTGTTTTAGAACGCAATCTCTACACGTGAATGCTTTAGAAAGAAAAGAGTTTAAAAATAAGACACTTCAAAAGAGAAGCCTTGAAGTAGCAGGATGTACTGCAATTGCCCAATTTACCTCAGCTTCTCACATTAAGATTGCAATCACGTTGCTCCAAACTCAAGAGACCTGAAAGTGTGAAGCGACTGCTGCTTAATCCTAACCTTTAGGAAAGAGCTGCTTCAGGGTCCACCAGTTATGGTGGTACAGCACCCGTCCGACCTTGTCACACACCTGTGCAGCTCATGACCACAAGGAGTTTTATTTGGTTCTCAACTGGCCTTTACCAATAAAGGCAGTCTCCCAAAATTTACTGTTATGAAGTAATGCCATTGTAATCATTTCACATCACTGCAAGGGGAGAACTACAGGGGCAGGATTAAGTGAAGAAAACAAGTGCAAAATAGAGTAACAGTACAGTAGACAACAAAAGGGAGGCAGATAGAAAATGGCCTTTAAGATAATTCACTGCTTGGAGCACCAACTTGCCTTTCCAGCCCTGCAAGGACTCACACCCAGAATAAGGTAAGGTCAGTGTGAATATCTCAGCTGGACACTCAGCCCAAATAAGGCCGTAAGAAACTGTCAACAGAGCATGTCTATCACAGATCTCTCTGTCTATTTGGGCCACCCAGCCTCCCTTCTCTTCCCACTCTTGGCCTCTCGTCTCCCTTCCTTTTAGAGCTGCACCAATTAGTTGAAATCTCTGGCAAATAATGAATAGCTTGGACTATTTTCAGCAGAATCTCAATAAGGAAGTCTGGCCTAAAAACTTACTTCTTTGTATGCATTCGCCAGACATGTACCTAGCAAGCACGACCTTGGATCATTTGTGTCCTCCCAAGGCACAATATCAAAGCAAATTCTACCCCAAAAATTCCGTTTCATACACAGAGAACACTACTGGGATGCCAGTGGATTATTAGTTATGCTTCAAGAATACCTGAAGTCTCCACATAGAAATCAAGCCACACTTATCTGGACACTTTCAAAAACAAGATCAAAGGTCTATATCAAGTCAAGGTGGTCCACCAGTCCTGTATGGCCAAGAATCTGCAGGACTGAAACCAGTAGCTCAGCAAGTCCCTGAACTGCAGATCCTTGGAAAGTGGGAGAAAACACACTGGGAAATTACCAGTACATCTGCTATGGGCTGCCGTCAAAGACAGGACAGAGGGTTGGCAAAACGTCTCCTCACATTCAGTACAGTGTCCAGTGGTTCTGGCACGTTCACCCTTAAACACCTCTGCTATCCAAAGTGCATTATCTGCTCGAGTGCAAAGATACGCTCAGGCTTTGGGTAGACATACACGCCTTACCACAGAAACAAGTGACAACACTTCTGTGCTTTCATGATCAACACCTCGCTCTGCTTTTTTTCTTCATCGTGTACCACAGGTACATCATCTGATCTGTCAGTTTCTGCATCTCCTCCGAAACACAAAACCACACAATTAACCAGAGATGCTCAAGTCATCCATAGCATAAGAAGGCCATTCTCCTGCATCCTCCTCCAGAGTTCAGGCTAGTGAGACCTTCCAAACATTCTAAGTGTCATGGAGAAGGGCAGGTGTGGTCTGCGTTCTCTGCCATGTCTCAAGCTCCAGGTATGACCGCAGTAGGACTCTCCCCCCAGCCTGTAAAATGAACCAAGAGCAACAGGGGACAGAACACTATTCCCGTCTATAGTCTGTGAACAAGGGCAGATCGACAGCCTTTAGAAGATTACACGGTGCACCTAGGATATTGCATGGGTGCCCTTCAAGAACTGTATTCTGGCAATAGTGGCAATCCTTCCTTTCAGCCTGAATGTGGGACAAGAGGAATCTAGCCCAACCTCAAATTGAACAACCATAGTGACACACACTTACTTCTCTTCTCCTGGTTGTATTCTCCAGAGATAACTCACCTGTGATATCCCGTCTGCAGATAGCATGAATTCAAAGTAGTAGTACATTACACATTTTCTTCTTCAAACAAAAAAATATCCCCCACTCCAAACTGTCCCTTTGCAAAACTAAGGCAATACTAACTTCACAAGAGCATTGTGAAGCTCAGTTTATTCATGTCTGCCCAGCGCATGACAAACGTGAATATGCTCTCAGTGTTAGCAGTGTACAAAATAGGCAGCATACACAGAACTTATTTACCAAGAAATAAAAATGCAGAGTTCTGAAAAGTATTTTTTTCCAAATAAACATGTCTGTACAGTCTGTCTTCTACCCAAGTTGCAAGTCACTGTGGTTTATGACGGAAACAGTCTGCTGAGGGCAAAACAGACTAGATCTGCTTTACTGGCTGGTTACTCTTGACTATTTTCAATTTAGGATCCAGATTTAATATGCTTATTTTCTACTCAGAAGAAAAACAAGTACAGAATTTAGGTGAGATTTCTCTCTTTTTTTTTTTTTCTCTTTTCAAATATCTAAAAGTTTTTGAAAGATAATACAATTTACAAAACAGACCTTTTGGAAAATATTTGAACAATAGTAAAACAGTTTTTTTAATAAACATAGATTTACATGAAAGCATAATACTGCAACATGGTTTGCAAATCAACTACTCAGATACTCAGATGGCCTTAGATCTTCTTTGTTGCTGACTTATGTAGAAAAAAATGAAAAAAATAACTGAAACCTACATTCACTCATCATAAAAAACACAAATCTTTCCTTATCTTTTCCTCAACCCCTTGTTCTCTTGATATTAAGAAACGGTCAGTCTGACAGAGAGGATCGCTTAGCTCCTTCTCTAAGTTAAGTGTGAATGACCAGTGATCCAGTATGGCCTGCAAGCTGATTTGGATGGTGACAGCACAGAACTGGGACTACTCTGTGCTGTGATGCAGCAGGGGGAGGAAGAGGATGGAGCTGTTTGGATTTACTAGATTTGATGCTGACTGTGCAAATAGGGCAAAATTGTTTGTGCGGGTCTACTGAACATGTGGCTGGGAACAGGAGTGTCTTCTCTTTATGCAGAGGTTGACTGAACCCACTGAATAGAAAAAAAACCCAAACCACTCCAAACAAGACCCAAAAGAGTGCCCTCTCCACAAAGCAGTGTTTACTCACAGATCTGTCACGCTTTGATCCAGAGACTCTCCCTCCATCTGACTTTCACTGTGGAGAGAGTCTGATTCCTGTATTTGGCACAGCTCCTCATCAGTGATTATATCAAATGCTGCATCATCTGGTGGTTTAGAGGCTTCACTTGCAACTGTGCCAGAAAAGGACATGAAAAGAAACATTATTAGCTGGTGGTTTGGAAAACAAACAAGCAAAACCCTTAGGGGGGAAGACTAGGTCATACTTTTACCTTTACAGAAGCATTAGGTAACTACTAGAACCAACTGAACATCTCAGGCTGACTGACACCCACTTAAAACACATGCAAATTTCTGTCAATACCAATCAAATTCAAAGATGGGACCAATCCCATCCTGAAAACACTCAGTCAACACGCAGGTCCTTAGAGCAGGAGATGACCATGGAGAGTGTCTAAGAACGCTACTTATTTCTCTGCAGCATGCAAACAATACACTAACCAAAAACCCCCTCGGGTGGTGACACAGGTGATTCCAGTGATGCTGGTGATCCTTCCTGGTTGGCACTGGATCCAGAGTCATCTGTACTGTCCACAATGACTCTGGGCTTACTGAAGCAAGCTTTGCAGCAACGCTCCTTTTTTCCACCAGGCTTTGTCACCATGTAGTTGTTGCAGCAGTAGTAGCAGAAAATGCGACCGCACATTCTAGAAATGATTCAAAACCAAAAGTGTTAGAATACCACATACAGGTGGAACTTATTGACGTGACAGAGTTTCGGGCTTTGTCATAATGGTCTTGTTCTCTGCAAAGGCCTGAACACTACATCCATGGCAGAACTCATAACACAGATTGCGCTGCTTGCTGAGGTGAAGCAGGTTTTCTTGGCAGACAGGATGCAGAAATGCACATTTGTGCTTTGCTGCCTTAATAAATAGGGAAAACAGAAAAAACTCCATAGAAATACTAAAAATATAAATATACATTCAAACATATATACAATAAAAACAATTAGATACCCAGAAATATGCAACACAAATACATAAAACATATATTAAGTACATATGGAGCAAATGTACTTAATAATATTACACAGGCCAAATCTCGTACTCGGTTAGAGCAAAACTCTATTTGATTGTAAGGACTGTAAGAACACATCTGTATGTCTCTACTTAGTAATCACCCCTCTCCCCTTCAGAGAGGGAAGAAGAAACAATTTTGGACACACATGTGTACATTAATCCCTCCTGCCCTTGCCACCCTGCCGTCTCTCAGTATTAAACCTATCAACTGCTTTTTAATGGACATGTTAGGATTTCCATGAAGGAAAGCACCCAGAAGGGATGACTGTTACTCATGAAATCTTCGCGGTTTTGGTTTTCATAATCATTTAAATCATTAATATTCACTATTCATTAATCCCCATGGAATATTTCCTACATTAACATGCACATGAAAGTCCCAGTGCTGCATACCCTACATGGTGAATCAGGTCGTGAGGGTAAAGAACAGTAAAGAGCCAAACCAAACATATCACTAAGACCCTGAAATCTATCCACTTAAATATATTTGAATAACTCTAGATCAAGTAACTAATAACTCCAGCAAGTTAACTTACAGGAGATAACTACTTTTTTAAAGATTACTTTGCAATTGGTAATTATCTCTCAACATATTTAGTGTAAGTATCCAAATTTATAATTGCACAGCATGTTGGATTTTTTCTGGAGTCCTTGTATCACAATAGCAAAAACATCTTTGTGAATATTATTTACAGCATGCACAGAGCAGTGCATAATAAATGTATTAAAAACAGTCAAAGAAACACATGATGTAGGGGTTGATTATCTTTGTTTCCAGAAATAAGAAATCGACACACTTCACAAGTCAGACTTGCATCCACATCTTTGCCTTAATACAGGACGAGGGACTTTCCCATTAATGTCTCTTATCCCCTTGCGAGCTCACGTGTTCTTTCAGCCTCTACAATGTCCTGTATCAATGGTTTTGACCAGTGAACATGCAGAAGTGTTTCATCCATGCAAACAATGATATTGGATTTTGCTTTTGAACAGCATAATAAGAGTCCAACAAACTGACCTGCAGTGGTGTCGGCGCACCATCCATGAGAACTCCCTCTGGCAGTCCAGACAATGATTGACCTCTGTGTCCCCCTGCCACCTTTGCTCTGCACTAAGCTTCTGCTGGAACTCCAGAGCATCTGATTTTTGCCACAAAGCATCCTTATCTCTGCAGAAACACAGTTAAAAGAAAGAGAAGCACATCGAAATTATCAGTGGTGGTTTACTGTTAACCAACCTCAATTTGACTGCTGGTGAAAGCTTTACAGTAAATTGCTTTGCTGTAACTTCTGAGGAGCTTTCAGGAATAAAGATGAACAAGAAACCTCCCAAAGATCTTGGGGAAGTTGGGGGAGCAAAATACAGGCCATGCAGAGAACTACACGTTTGCAAAACAGACATCAAATTAAGAAAGAGATATTATTGGGTGTTATATTTTTTGACTGCATTATGGAAATGCAAACTTCAACTGTTGATGAATTTGGCCGTTACCTGTATCTTCAATTCAGGAATACAAGACTGAACCACCTAGGCATTTTCTCTTAACTAAGATTAACCTAGGATTTTAATTTCTGCTTCCTGTTTATTTTGATGCCAACCTGATAAGTTCTATCAAACGTTCTTCAAGGAACTGTTTTGTTCTTGTCAGGTCATCCAGTTCAGCAAATAACTTCTGGTCGCTGCTGTCTTTGTCTGCTGCCACCTTGCTGAGCCTCTCACTGTAATCCAGAACCTTCTCTTTTGCTTCGTCAGCTTCTTTCTGGATCCTGATCGAATACAAAGGCAATTAAGAATAAATAATAGCTCTTGTGCATTCAAGTCTTCTCCATGAAAGAAAGGGGTCTTCCAGCCTGATAAACAAGTAGTTTCAGTGAAATTGTTCTCAGTGTATGTATTTTTCATAGCTAGCCAGAATCTCTCCAGTTTTCTGCATCACTGAAAGTGCACACAGATCTGTTATCTGGTGAACACAGTTAGCACTCAGTAATTTCTTGGATGCCCTGCTTATAGTGAAGCTTTGATGTCTACCACGCTGGGAATAAAATTAGTGTCCTTGGAAGCTAAGACGATCAGCAGCTGCAAACTGAGCTAAATGGGGAATGTCTTACAGCCGCAGGTTGCCTGGCATTTGCAGGTTGCACATGAAAGGACCATTTAACACATACTGATCCATAGCCTTCATGCTCACGAAAGGAAAGCAAACCAGCTTGTCACTATATTCTTCTAACACAAATGCAATTCAAAAACTAAAAGTTCATAGAATCACAGAATGGTTTGGGTTGGAAGGGACCTTAAAGATCATCTAGTTCCAACTCCCCTGCCATGGGCAGGGACACCTTCCACCAGACCAGGTTGCCCAAAGCCTGGCCTTGAACAGGTCAAGACACCTCAGTTCACCGCAGTCAAAGGAACAAACTGTCCCCAGGAAGCTTCCAAGAATACAAGTCTTGGCTTGATGATACAGTAATTTCAGTACTGGGAATCCTAGCAATGGATCAAAACTGCTACAGCAATACAACACAAGAGGCTGAGCTGATCTGAACTCAGCCTATTAAGCTGAATTAAAATATTGTGATGAGTTAGATTTTGTACTGACAACCTTCCGCCCAGATCAAGAATCATCAGTCTTCCCACAAAAACAGATGATATCAGCACAGAAATTTAAAAATACATCGGCTTTGGTTAACTCATTAGACTCGGTGTGAGCCCATGCCTCACGAAGATCTGTTTCGGGCTGCCTGATAATCCGCACCACACAGGCCCGCATTACAGACCTCGAAAAATAGCCCGTGTTAGATACTTAAAACTGGTTAAAAACCAGACAAAGACGTGCAGGATGTGGGCCCATTCAAATAATTCGTATTGGTTCCCTGATACTTCATGGACAGGAGAGAAAAAACAGTCAAAAAGCGCAAATATATATTTAAAAAAAGAGTTAATACTGGTGTTTAAATTTTGTAACTAACCTATAATGTAAATGTTATAAAATGCCTTGCATGTGTAAAGGACATAAACTCTCACCTTTCCAAGAGTTCTCTCAGAGACAACACCTCCTCTTCCTTCTGCAGCCGAAGAGATTCCGACTCAGACAGCTGCTCTCTTGCTTCATCCAGCTTTCTAGACAAACTTGTGTTCGCAGCCTAATGAAATAGATAACTGTATTTCCTTACATATAATAACAACACTTCACCAGGCACTGGACAATTACCAAGACACCTAAACAATGGCTTAAAACAATCAGTTAAAGCCAAATGACTAATTAAGATATTACTGTATAAGTAGACACTAATTAGCTGTGTACTGCTGATTGATTACTTCTGTCACACTGAATAAGGGATAGACTCTAACGTAAGGCAGTATTAAGCTCGTAATTCTTATTAGTCCATGCCAGCTGAGCTTTTGCCTCCTTATCAAGAAAAATCTCCCAGAGATAACAGCAAAAGATTACACCCTAAAAGTTTTTTCACCACTTAAAAATTTCAAAAGAAAATAAAGAATTAAAATGAGAAAAATGTTGTTTATTAAAGCAATATGGAACATGAAGGACAATGGAAACAAAAACTTCTTTCACAGCTAGCCTCTCCAGAGACACATGCCAAACTCAGAGTCCTCAGGCAACATACCTGCACCTGAAGGTGTACATATTTCTGCCAGCAGGCAGGCCCAGGTTCAATAACCGTAACTTTTCTCTTTCTGGATTCCTTACCTCTCAGTAGGACCCTCCTAACTCAACTGTTTGATAAATGCATTGCAAAAAATCTTGATTTTTTCCACCTGGGTTATTTCTCACCCAGATTAATTCCCTGATTCAGTGCCTCTTGCAGCTCGCGAACAGTTGGGTCCAGACGTGTGGCTGCATGCAGAGGGTTTGCAGGGCCTAAGACCTTTTAAACCTGCATCCCCACTTCAGCAGTGTACACGTAACCCGGTCTGGGATAAAACCTGACAGGCTCTCAAAGCAGGACAAATCCTAGGTGCCATTGTGCTTTTCAGTGGCCAACTTTTTGGTTCCGCAGCACCTGTATTTATGCAAGGGCATTCTCAGACTCACAGCCAGCCATCAGAAATGCTGCTGGCCTTCTCAGCTATAACACTAATGCCTGCTGACACGAAACCCCGTCTTTTAATCAGCACCTACTTGTAACTCTGCAATCTCTTCCTCTGCAGCATGCTGTTGTCGCTTCTGCTCCTCAAGTTGCTCTTTTACCTTCCCACACTCTTCACTGACAGCCTAGCAGAGAGATTGAGCCAGGTGTTAGCATTCCTCTAGCAGCCACCCGTCCATCTCCAGAATTCCCAGCTGTGAATCATGAGTGCTCTTACTGCCATGTAGGGGATTAAATGCAGCACCACTGTCAGGCTCACGAAAGACAGCTAGAGATACCCAGCTCACTCGTGGATGCAAGGGAACTCCCCTCTGCGGTGGTAGACCTTGGTGTTTTATTGTTACTGGCTATTATGCCTCTCAACAAAAAGAAGGCCCAGCTTGTGAATTGCTTGGGCTCAAAAGAGTGAAATAGCCCAAATCATACTAAGGATTAAAAAGCCTTAAAGAAAACAAAACATAATTGAATGTATGCTATCTTCTCAAACGCGTGGGATTTCAGGATACCACCAGTGGCATAAGTCTCTCATCAACTCCTTAAGGAGTAGTGTTATGGGTGTGAGGAACAGGTCTTGCAATGTTCCTACCAAAATGGAAAAAAATTCACAACTGGGACCTGAGGGAATAGTTACAGAAGACACTGCCTTCAGTGCCAACATAAGAAACCATCACCCTCTCCATTATTGGCTGGCTTTTCCATAGCACATGGCCCCTCCACCCTGCTCAGAGTGCCACACATCTCCGAAAAACTCTGTAGAATTATTTTACCTCAAAGAGGCCTAGGTCACGAATGCAGAGACATTTTCAGATTCCCAGGCTAAGGCTAGCTGCATGCTAGTCTCAGAGCCTGACCAACACCAACCTTAGGATTTCACCCAGCAATAGCTGCAGCAGGCTGTAAAGCAGGGGAGATACTGCACAGCTCCCTCAGCTATAGTAATCACATGAATTTACCTTGAATTTTGTCTGATAATTTAGAATCTCTGTGCTCATTTGAAATTTTATTGCCGACAGCTCTTCTTGGCTGGCCTCTTGGAAACTCTGTGCCTGTTTCTTTACTGTCTCCAGCTGCAATTGCAGACTTGGGACAGCTGCGGCACATATTTGTGCCTCCTCTAATTTTTCTTCCAGGCTCTTTTTCTCCTGTCTGAGATTAGAGATGTCAAGCTTCAGCTTCTCCTGTTGCTCTGCTGCCTGTTCTTCCAGTTCTTTGAGCCTTTCTGTGGCCTGGGCTACCTGTTCTTCTGCATCCACCTTTTCAGAGGTCAAGGCACAAATCTGAATACCAAGTTCAGCCATATCTGTGTTGGTCCTGTGGAGGAGTTCTTTGTTTTCTTCGTTTTCCATTCTAGCAACTTCCAAGTATTGCTTAACCTTAGATAGCTCTTCCTTCAGGTTCAGCAAATTATTTTCCAGCTCAGCTTTTTGACAGACTGCTGTCTCCTGCTCTTTTTTCAGCACCACTTCTCTTTCTTCACATTGCATCAGTTCTTGTACATGGTTTCTGTTGAGTGACTCACTTTGCTCTTTCAGCTGCTGGACAAGCGCCTTCTGCTCACCCAAGACAGTCTCTTTGATTGCCAGCTGACTTCTCACCTGCTCTCTCTCATCAGTGGTCTGCTGAAGCTTGACTCGCAGGTCGAGGACTTCTGCTTGCAGCCTAGACACTTCACCTCGGTTGACCTCCAACTGCTCCTCACTCACAGTCAGTCTAGAGGCCAGCTCTTTTGCCTCCTTCTCCAGAGAAGCCGCCTGCTGTAGTTGGTGTTTTTCCACTGTTTCCTTTTCTGATGTGAGGGATTCAATAAGCTTTGTCTGATGAAGACATGTCTTTTCGATATTGAGCTTTTCTACCTCAAGAGTCTCTGCTTTCTTCCTATGTCTTTCAGCTTCTGCTCTTAGCTGCTCACACTGGCTCTCCATGCCTTGCAGTTCTACTTCCTTCTCCGTAAGCTGTGACTGGAGAGACTCTTTGCTTTCCTTCAAGGTGCCTAAGCTTTTTTCCATTTGTAAACTATGCAGTTTGGCACTCTTCAGCTGTCCTTCAAGTGAAGCATAAGACTCCTTGGTGGTGTCTTCTCTTTGCTTTAGTTCTTCATAGTCCAAGTGCAGAGCCTCTAATCTCTCCTCCAGAATTTGGCTTTGCCTCCTGGCATTTTGCAAGTCTTCATCCAGCTGTTTGTTCTCATCCCGGAGCTTCTTCTCTTTTTCATCAACTGACACCAGGGCATCATCTATCTCACTCTGAAGCTGTTTCTCAGAGGCTCTCAGCTTTGCCACCTCAGCTTCCAGAGAAGCTTTAGAAGCTTCCACATTCTTCAGCTTCCCTTCCATCTTCTTCTTGGACTGCTGCAAATCTGAATTCTCCATTTTCAGCTTCCTGCTCTCCTCATTCATTTCACTCACTACAAAGTTCTGCTGCTCCATGTGCTCCTCCAGTTCCTTGACTTTCTGGCTGAGATGCTCTTTCTCAGACACGAGTTTCCGGTTTTGCTCCTCAAGGCTACGAACAGTCTGACTCACCTTTGTTAAGCGACCCTCCTGTAGTTCAAGTTGCTCTGCTTGTGACTGGGCTTCCTGCTTCAGTGCTCCTTCCCTCCTACCATACTCCTCCTCGAGTTTCTCTTTTGCTTTCCTTGCTTCCTCAAGATTTTTTTCCAGTGACCCCACCTGAGCCAGCGACCCCATTACCTGGGTCTGGAGCTCAGCCATCTCCTTTCCTTTCAGGGTCAGGGCCTCCTGAAGTGCATCCATTTCCTTTGACATGGTTTCCAGGCTCCCAAGCAGCTTTTCACTCTCTTCTCTGGAGTCAGCAGTGAGGCGATTGTACCTGGATTCCAGTTCCTTCTGTGCCTCTTCTTTCAGCTGCAGCTCCTCCCTTGCTGTTTTCAGCTGAGACACACGTTCGTCATGGAGTCTTTGCATATCTGCCTTTTCTTTTTCTGTCTCCTGAAGCTTCTCTAACAGTGCTCGTATCTGTAGGGCAGAGTCACAGTGGGCTGTGGCTTGCTGTCCCTTTTCCTCCAAGGCAGCATCAACTTTTGTGAGAAGGTCGAGATTCTTCTGTTCTGTGGAACTCAGCTTGGCTTTGAGCTCATTGATGCAAAGATCCTTCAAAGCAACCAAAGCCCTAGAAGCTTCCAGCTCCTGATTAAGCACTTGCAGTTTTGAGGCACAGTCTTCCTTGCTGGTCACCAGCTCTTCCAGCTTTGTTGAATATTCCTTCTGCTGCTCCACTGCATTCAGTTCCAGTGACTGCAGGCACTTCTGCAGGTCATGAACAGTGCTCTGAGTGGAATGTGAGACCTCGCACTGCTTCTGTAACTCTGTGATCATCCTTGTGAGCCGGGAGTTCTCCTCACTGTAGTTATTGCTCTTCTCCTTTTCTACCTGTACTTGTTCTTTCTGAAGGCTGACAGCTGCCTGGAGCTCCTGGTTTTCCATTTCTAGCTGGCGAATACGATCTTGAAGCTCCCTCTGCCTCAGCTCAGCCTGGTCAAGTTCTACACGCATCTCTTCAAAGCCTTCAAGGTGTTCAACGTTTAGTGAGTTATTTGCGTCAGGGCTAGAAGGAAACTCTTGTGCCTAAATGAAAAGAAGGGGAAACCAGGAAGTTGAAGAGAAATTAAACATGCATTTAAATGCTGTGTTAAAACAAGATCATCAACTTAAAGGAAGAGAGACTTGTTTTCACAGAAGATAAATTAAAACATACCTATCTGTAGGCAGTCTTCTGAATATTTTTTTTCCTCTACAAGATTTGCATGTTTAGCTGAGTCAGCTACTGGACAATTCCCTTTACTTCTAACAAAGAACCCTTTTTATAGTTTACCATTGTAAGACTCACGATCACCACAGAATTACCAAGCTCTCTGGAACTATGCCATTAATTAAAGATCTACCATGCCACACAAACATTGATCTGTAATTTGCTTACCTGCAAATAATTGCTGACCAAGCTGCTCATGCTGGAACTGCGACTTGGGGGCTTCCATAAATAAGCTGAAGATCCAAGTGAGGATAGTGTCCTCCTGTTGATCACATGGAGAAACAATATATAAAAGAAGTCTGAGCACCCACATACTTGCTACTTTTCTTCATTTAGTCTTTCTACCCTTACACGTACGATTTATCTAGTTATAAAAAGTTGTAACTGTGTCTGGTGTCTGGGCCAAAAACCACAGAAGTTGATGGAAAACAAACAGGAATATCAAAGGCAGCTATAAAAGACTCTGAGCTTAGTAGCTGTGACTTTCCACATCCACAAGAAGCAAAGCAGCTTTGATATAAGAAATCATACTGCTGTGTGGTGGCAGCTCAACCAGGTGGTGGCAGCATGCAGCCCTGGAAAACTCCCACTGAAACAAATGGATCTGGATCAGGCCTAGTAGTTTTTGTTATTCCCCACTTTGAGGTGGGATCAGGTTGTAGTGAGCACATACTGTCCTCTCTACCATGGCTGCAGGTGAAGCACGCTGCCTGGCTGTTCAGTCACTACACATCTCAGATCTTAAAACAGAGGGAGCTAAGGACATTTCTTCTTTGCATATGAAGATGAGAACAGCTTGGGATTTGGGCCCAAACTACAGTTACTGGAAGTACCCCATTACAAAGCATCAGCTCTGACTCTGGTACAGAATCCATTGAAGGAAAACAAGGCCAATTTGGTCATAGACTAATTACATGGAGAAAGTGCATGCCTGCTCCAATACAAGTATTCCTACCTTCAAAAGCAGAAGCTTTTGCAGATTCTGTAGCAGGCAGGTATTTCAAGGCCCTGTTAACACAGGTATGACAAAGTGTTTCTACCTTACCTGGCAAATGCTGGCCAAGCAGCATCTAAATCATAGCCTCTTGATGCCAAGTCAAACTGAACGTCCGTCAGCTCATAGAGTTGACCCACAATGTCAGAACTCATTTTGGAATTCAGAAATGGACTTCTTGCATAGTACCAATCACTTGAAAATGAAAAAAGAATAAGTAATACTTAATCATAGGTAAAAAAGAAGCAGCAGTTTCACTCGTAAACCTCCCTCAACATCATTATTCACTCCACCCCAGAAAAATTATGATACACTGTTCTAAACACAAACTGCAAACAACCAGACCCATCAACCAACACCTCATCCCTCTGACAAGAACGAAGTCAAACAGCTTCAATGAATTCTACAGAAATTCCTTTAAAGGAGCCCCTGCCCAAAATATTTTTTGCTCTAGTGCTTGGGCAAAACACTGGCAAGACAACGTAGTTGCTATGCGCTGGATAATTGCACAGTAAACACCTACAGCACACAATTAATACATCAAAAATGAGGGACAGAAAGCAGCAACTAGAGTTACATACACTGTGCCAATAGTTGGCTCTTTCTAAAAGCCCTACCAATGCCCCTCCAATCAACTACAAACTGTCTTTGGTGTACCCTGACTAGAGGCAAGCTGCTCCTCCGTGTGACAATCCAGAGATAAATGCAAATGCTTTCTGGGGCTTTGCACAACACAACCTAACTAATCCTCCCTTATGATGTAGAGCACAGAAGATCAAACCCAGGATCTTCAAGGCTCATAAAAATGTCACCATTGAAACCAACATACGGAAGCATCAGGACAACCCATTCTACACACATTTAGTTGTAACAACTTTCAACCTTTACCAGCCTAGGATAGGTATGAACCAGTGACGGAGGCCAAAAGGTCTATTATCCTTCCTATCCTATTTCCAAGCTCTCTAAGCCAACCATTTGGAAGGGTTTCAATTTCTTTCTAGAGCTACTAGGTGATGTTGCTTGATCACACTGAGTAAACACCCATTAGACAGATGGTACTTTGCTATTCACCTGGTCACCTTGGTGTTCATAAAACATTGCTGCAAGGTGTCCGCTAGCCTTTGGTGAACTAGGGAGTAACGAAGAAATGCTCTTCCTTTTCCAAGAGATGTTCGTAGCTGGAAGGGAGAAACCACAAGAAAAGGAAATTCTAAATACCATTTGTAATCACAAAGAAACATGGCCAGAACAGTCTACATACCAACACAAGAAAACCCACAATAAGCCACTAGCTGTAAAGGAAGTAGTAAGAACTGCTACTGATAGACACCTTCTCCCAACACTGTCATTGGGTGAAATCTTTTTGAATGATGAATTTGTATCTATAGCTGATTGTTGTCTACTTTATAATAATAGAAAAGTCATCACAGGTCCAATGAATCATCTAATATACTGAGTACGTGAGTAAAGACTCTGCTAAGGGAAATTCCCAATATAATGCACAATTTCAGCATGCCCAGCAAAGCCAGAAGTGACTGCTTAGGTTACTTAAGATGTGTCTGGCCACAGCTGGAAGAGCTTTAGGGCAGATCTAGTCATAGAACAAAGATGTACACATATACAAGTATACATCCCCATGGACACAGTAACCCCAGACAATGCAAAAAGCCTTCCTTAATTCTTAGCTGTTACGTTGATAAAAAACTAATTCTTTCTTCAGACCAAGAGCAGCTGCACGACTGAAATTAATGGACCTTTTTATGAAGACAGCTGTTAAATCAACATAAGGGGGATCACAAAACTCAGCACTAAATTTTGTTATAGCTACTGACTGGGGAATTGGTGTCTTGTCTTTTATATCTGAGCTATTTGCTGTCCTGCAAAATAATGAAAGACATGAACAGTAGTGTTTCATTTCTTCTTTCCATCAAAATCAGTAATCAATTTAAGAATGGAAAATGAAAGCAATGAAAAGAATTTCTTACCAGTGAGCCCTGCTGCTAACCAGATTGCTTATCCCACTAACAAACCATATTCATGATTTAAAAATGGACGCCAAGAAAAATTAGAGGGGCTGAGGTTCAAATTAGTAGGTAACTGTAAATTTTGCTTGAAACATACGTGTGAAAGAAGGCTGAAAGGCCACACAATCTTTCTCTTCTTCTGATCAGTGTTCCACTGTGGAGAAGTGAGGGTAATACCTTAACCCCCAGTTTCTCTGTGTTGCTGTTACTGGGCTTCTGTGCTCGAGCAGACACAGGTTCCTTGTGTATTTCAGCAATCCACTATATACAAAAATGTTCTTTATAAAGACAATGATGAAATGTAGAGTAGAGGAAGCAGCGCCTTTTACTGCTTTTTGTTTTGAATTCTACTGGATACAAAGTGTAAAACAACAGGGTCCCCAAAGGATAAGTACCCCAGAAACAGCAAACTTAATTTGCCAACTGGTTTTTGCCCTCGTTCACCCTGTGGATATCTGAATATTTCTTCAGAGAGATGCCATTCCTGCCTTGTGTACCAAAGCTTACAAGTGTTTTTCCTAACTAGGCATATTTAGTGAATGTCTTAAGAATAGTCAAAATTCCACTGGAAGCCACTGAACTAATCCTATCCTTATTCCCATGGGTTTATCAACTTAAACCACAATGCCTTTTTTAAGCATGGAGATACTAGAACAAATGTACATGAGGAGAATTAGAGGAAAATATTTACATATATGCAGCTACAACTATCCAAAGATTATTTGACTGGGAAGCAAAACCATGCCACCTCCTGCAAGAACCCTGCTAGAATTCAGGGAGGGAGGCAGCGTCTGGCATTGTCAGTGTGTGGATGCTGACTGCAAGCACTGTAGCTAAGGTGCAATGTGTGGCTGCGAAGACTAGGAAGGATGGGTATTCAGTGTAATCGACTTCTGAAAGGGAAACAACCAGAACTCACTGCTCACCTAGTGCCATCAAGGACAAGGCGCTCTGTTTAATTAATAGCTGGGCAGTTTCCAGGTTATTCCTGTTTGTTTCCTTGCTCCACCGCTCTAGAACGTCATGCACCCTAATATTAGAAGCACTGCAGGCAAAGCAGTAGAGGAGGCATTACGCTGGTAAGGGAGGAAGAAGGACGAAAAGGCAGAGCAGCCTTTACATGTGGTAATATGCAGGTGATACCACAGGCAACAGCCTGTTGAAGGCTACAGCACGGTCAGCTTTGCAGAGAAATCAGATTGGCTACTGCTGCTGAGAATTTAGGGGCCAGTAGCTACAGTCAGAGGACCTTTCCTGCAGCAGCACTGTCCTTACTTCTCCAGTCTTCCTGGAACAAGTGGGGGAGTCAAACCCAATTTCAGTGGCTCTCTCCTGTTTCCTTCCCCAGTGGTAAATCCAACTGGAGTCCTTCCTTGGCTTGTTTGCCTTGGAACAGCAAAATTCAACATTGGCCAACTTGCTGAGAGAAGAAAGTGAGGCAGGGAACACAGAACCTGACCTTTCTAGGTTATCATAGCTCGCTCTCAGGTGGCTCAAGACAGCATTATCTAGAGTTGCTGTGAAGGAGTTGCTAAGAGAGTAGGGAAATCTGCTGTAACTAGTAACTTGCTAATATGGGTTTAAATTGAAAGTGGGGAGGTTTAGATTAGATATCAGGAAGAAATTCTTCACGGAGAGGGTGGTGAGGCACTGGGACAGGTTGCCCAGAGAAGCTGTGGATGCCCCATCCCTGGAAGTGTTCAAGGCCAGGCTGGATGAGGCTTTGAGCAACCTGGTCTAGTGGAAGGTGTCCCTGCCCATGGCAGGGGGTTGGAACTAGATGATCTTTAAGGTCCCTTCCAACCCAAACCATGATTCTGTGATTCTATGAATACGAGTTAGCACTACGCACAGATAAGGGAACCGAGCATTGGGACAATGATGGCCAGCGCCATCACACCACTGCCTTTTCTACCCACAAGGAAAGTTCTTCTTTAAATGATTCTGAAGACTCAGACAGGATCAGCACAGAAAGCTTCTCACAGCACCTATTTCATCCACGCATTGAGCTGAAGACATAACATGGCTGTTACAAGATTAAGCTTTTATTACTAAACCTAATAAAAATAAAGCTTTTTTTCCTGTTCATGACATCTTCCCCGAGGAAATAATGACAACCACCCCGAGCCATCGCCTCATGCTATTTGACACGGAGGAAGAAAGTTGAGACAGAAGATGGAACGCTGCTCTCAGTCAGTCCTCCTCAACTCTACTGACCAGTTGGAAAAGTCTTAAGAAATGTCAAACGCTTACTCTCAGAGCAAGTCCTGCCTTAAGCTGTGCTAAAGATGGCAGGCTCTACCCTTTACTTTATTTTTCAATCCTTTTTAGAGAAAATGGCACTATGTTAATGAAATGGCAGGGCATAATCAGAGACAAACAGGACAGCTTGTGTAAGTCGTCTTCAAAATAAGCAAGACTCAGGCTATCTAATCCTATATAATTTAGTGCCCGAGTAAAAAGAGTAACTCTGCATTTTTATACTTGAGAATTAAAAATAAAAATTCCCAACCTTCTGTTTTTCCTATATGTTAAAAGCAGTGTGTTTTCTTTCGGTTTCTACTGCTCTCTGAAAAGACACAGCAAAACATAAACCACATATTATGATGCTTGACTGACATACTTACTTCCGTAATAGACTTGACAAAGCGGATTCCATCATTAGCTCCTTTGACTTTTGCCAGGCAGTCACAGAAATAATCCCAGTAGTCTTTTCTGTTCCCCAGCAACGTGTTTTTTTCTTTCTGGTCAAACTTCAACAAGGAAAACAAAAAGCAGTGAGCAAAACTTGAATATAAATATACTTACATGTAACTGTGTGGAATTCTGTTCCTCTCCCAGCAACATGTGCTTTCATGACTCTTAGTTTTAGCCAATGTGTTCACAAAGGAAAGAGACATTGTACTGCACTGACACAACCCAGCAGTTACAAAAGCTACTTTACAGACAGTAACAGATAATGATGTTCTGGGTCTAGTTAAAATACAGACATCCATTCAGAGCTGCTGAAACAGAGATTTGCAACAAATTGAGCAGCTGTTCAAGAGTGATGAACTAACAAGCAGTTGCTGAGAGACCTGCAAGCACGCATGTGCGTACCAGAAAAACCTGCTGTGGCTAAATCACGTTCAGAGCAGCATCACAGCAAGGGTATGGACTGCAGCTTGGACCATTCAAATCCCAAAGGATTCTTCAACTTCTGCTGAAGTCTCTGCAACCCCATTAAAACTCCCTTGCCTAGACTGAGGCTAGATTAGCATGTCTTTGTGCCATCAGCGACACGATCACAGTATGTGTAGACACAAGACTATGCAAACTGAATTTCAGTTTGCACAGAAGTGTCCCCTTTTACTTAAGTTTTGAGGATGGACAAAAAGCAGTATTCCAAATTAAAAATCAGCCTTTTGTGTTAAGCTTTCTACACAACAAAAATTAATCTCCAGAGTGAAATTGCTAAAAATTCTGTAAATTACTCACACTGCTTCCTAGCATATATTTTGCATGAAAATGTTGCCAAGATCTCATTACTACAGTTTATCCAAGATAATTTAGCAGGTTATATCTTTAAAATCAAGCATTTCAGATCAACAGAAAAATGCCTTACATTTTTCAGTCAAACTGCCAGCACTGCCCTAGACTCAACTGGACATTTATGACTATTTGAGTCAAACCCCACATACTGAAGAGGCAATAAGAAACAACAAGGCCTAGCTTTGTTAGTGGATTACAAATGTCACACATCACTTTTTACCTGTAGAAGGTACTCGAGCTTGTAGGAGAATTTTTGCAAGTTGATGCTGTCATCTGTGATCGGTTCCCCTCCATCTTTAAATTCCTTACTTAACTCAGTCACAGCATCTTTAAAAGAAGACACCAAAATGGTTAACTAATGCAAGAGGTATATAGCACTGAATCCATAAACAACTAAATAAATGGAGTTTTCTGCCTGGACATTATGCCTGTGTATTCATTTTTGTTCAGTGCAACTGTCAACAGCGGTGGAAAAAGCTTATTGATATGCTTGCAATTTAACACTACCTATAAAAAACTAGAGTTCAAGTTATGTCAGTCTGGTATACCGACTACTACTTCTTAAAAAGAGCAAAACGTCCTTCTGACACAGCAAAAACTGGTAATAGACAATCGCTAACTGGTTCTTCAGCAGAGGAAAAAGAAACAAGTTTTTGCTGTCTCATGTGCACATTAAGGTATTGCCCCAGGACAAACAGAATTCTGATTAGAAAGGACAAAGCATGTAATCTGCTAAAGGGGATCAGTAACAGAGAACAGTGGTTCAGTCAGCACATTTATCTTCTCTGTGCTTTATTCAGGAAGGTTCAGCTTGTGCTGGTTACAAAATACAAATGGGAAAAATAATTTACATGAAAGTAAGGGCACAGCAACACCTCTTCCCTAAATCCCACACCCGTAGTGGGTGAGGAAATCTCAAGTCAAAGCAAACTCTGCTGTCCCTCCGCATACTCTGGCCCCAAAAGGGTGTAATTCTTCTCAGTATCAGAAAATACTGATTTTGAGCTACTTTCCCACTTGGTTTTGTACTTCTTTCAGGTGCATGAGTGAGCCTCAGCTCCCAGTCCCATTCAATTCCCTTTGCAATTTAAAATCTCTTCTTGCTAGTAGGCAGGTAGGTTTCCTTTTTGTGTTACAGGAAGATCTAGAGTCCCAGCCAGCTTTGGTGCGTATCCGATCTTATATTTAATAAAAAATCATAAGAAAAATATCTGGATCATGGTATACACAGCTGATTAGGACAGAGACAGCAGGAAAACTTCTTGTACGTTTAAACCTGCAGGACTTAGGATTTAGGATCCTGCAAAATGTACAGCACTCCTCTGACAAAAAGAACCAGTCACATCACCATTGGGTGCATGGCACATCTTGAACTGGGTGGCTACAATTGCTGCACAGAAGCGTTGCACGACTGGAAACACAACTCCTACTGTCCGTTATCCAAAGCATGGAGGACGCAGTCCAGCCTATAGAACAAATCTGTCAGCATGACACTGTACCTTGCAAGTCCCTGATAATCCGCTGCAGCTGGCTTTCGCCGCTACTTGCTGCCATCTTGAAAACCAAAGCAGTTCCCCTTCTGGGCTGTTAAACCTTTCATCCATCTAGATAAAACCAGCTGAGCTCATATCCTTGAGGACCCCTGGGCGGATGAAGATTATTCTTCTCTGTGACACCTGCAATTCTGTAAAGTAAAAAAAATAAATTTGAATTCTTTATCACCTCAAATGAGCAGAAGAGAGGTGCTGTGGTATTCTAGATCCTGTTTAGAAATGAATTCCCACAAGACCAACCGTTTTCCAGGAACATCCTTTGTATTTCCTTCTAGATTTCACTTTCCGTTTCAGTTTTTTTCTTCAATTACATCTTTCAAAACTACTGAGCAAACCTCAAAGAGCAATTTTCTCTTGCTGGAGTTACAACACAGTTAGTGTTACAGCCCAGCTCAGGCTGACATTTCATGCAATTCATCTTGTGACTCTCAGGGAGGTTCTGATGACATGGGACTTTCCCTCCCAAACCCTCTGCCAGATCTTCGCTACGGTCTGCAGAGTTATAACATATGATGACTTTTCCATTTCAGGGAGACTTTCAAGACACAGGCTAGACACGAGCCAAAGAATCAAAAAATTATGCATGTTCAATTATCTGGCATTGGAGCCTATTTTTAACTCGTAAGAGCTACTAAAAGATTTAGAACTGGAGACTGGTTTCAGCACAAGAAACATCTTTCATCCCCTCCTCAGAACCCACTGTTCCCAACACACGTAAGAGGACACCACTTTATTTTAAGCTCCGTTACAGCATCCCTGGCTGGATAAATATACCTTGCACCACCTCCCCTGCTGACAACAATGACAAGGGAGTTATACCTAGCACTCATTGAAAATCTTTCCTTAATTAAAATTAATTAATTAAAAATAATGAAAAGCCTCAAATTCTTCACGAAAACAACCATGCCTGGGGACCCAAACTTTCAAAAGATAACCTGGGAACAGTCGTTCCAAAGAAGTCACACAGGAACTGCACAGGGAACTTACTAAGCATCCTGTTCAAAGGCTGTTCAGAATTCTGTCTGCAATGGTACAGCCAAATTTTCAAGCAAGCACAACACCCAGAGTACCGGATCTTTAGAAAATTTGCTGTTACTTTTGTTATCCTTCAAGCTGAACTACAATGAAATTAAGTTGTAATGAAAATCTTACAAACTATTGAAATAAAATGTGGTTAGACCAAATTATTATATCTCCTTTTTCTTCCTTCACTCCCCAAATAAGTAAATTGACATGGCTGAAGTAGGTGTCAGAATGAGTCGAATGGACCATCCTTCTAACCCTATGTATCGAGATATTGCTTCAAAGTGGTCCTCATGTGATCCCATATTCTTTTGTCTTTGAAATGAAGCAAACGTTAACACAGCCATAGAGACAGGAACATGGTAAGTATAAAGAAAAGGCTGAACCAAGACTTACTAGCGTGTTTCTCCTAATACCTGTATTTTCTTACCTTCTAGTTTCCATTTCTGTGTTTTGACAGTAGTTCTTATGTGAGAACACAACTGTCACGTGGACCATGTGCTGTCTGGGGACCCGCAAAATCCCCACAGCTGTGTTGCTTCAGGGAGAGAAGGCCAGCACAGACTGGCTGACCTTTTGTGGTGCCAAACACGAGGTTGTTATCCTAAATTAACAATATTACATACCCAAGATTCCTATCATGATTCTACTGAGTGATCATATAAGGTACCATACTTCCTGGCAACTGGCTGTGTTTGGGTACCAATGAAAAAAGAATAACAAACCCAGTGAGTCAACGTTTCCTCTTCTAAGCACACACAGTACTATCAGCCATATCTGTTTAGCTTGGCAACTGGTACAGAAAGGAGTTTCAGTGACATGACTGCAGTGTGGGCAATAGCAAGGCAAAACATGCGGCCAAAGAAAACACTCTTCCTCACACCTAGGGGGAAAAGAGCAAGGGCCAACAAGGGGATCCTGCACAGCCTTCCCAAGGGCCAGAATAAGCTCCAGTTCCAGGCTCCAGAGGCACAAAGACTACGCAAGAGGCATGCCAGGAGAACTGCAGGCACGTAGAGAGGGCCTGGAAGTGATGGTAGTTGGGAGTTGAGCCCTTATTTTGCAACAGCCAGCAGGGAGCAGGACATGGGGCATCCTATGGCAGGCTGGCACAGCACAGGACCTTGTCAAGTGCTAATTCCCGGCTCACTGCCCAAACAGATATTTACTGGGGGAGGATTAAGGCGGGTTAGAGTTACTCCTGCCCCAGTAGCACTGTGTAAGTTAGCATGTTTGCCAGAAGCCACAGACTACTCTGTACACAACAGTCCAGCGGCGCAGTGCAAGGGAAAGCAGCATGTTCCCAATAGATTGATCCTGTTGCGACAAAGCAGCCCAAGACATGCATGTTTATTCCTGTCAGGATCTCCCAGGCAGAATGCAGAACACTGCAGAGTCCACAGCTCAGCTGGAGGCATGTAGCTGCACAGCCCACTCCTCTCTCTGCTCCCAGTCACCCCTTTCCTCAGTACAGGGAGCAAGGTCTCCCAGGTTCCTCCTTCCATGCATCAGCTCCTGCCCACGCCATGCATTTACTCCCTTCTCTTTCCAGAGGTGAAGGGGATCTTTCGACCTGGGCTATTGCAGAAGGAGAATATGCTGAAACTTTTTCTGCCTGCCTTGTCATCTGCAAAATGGGGAGAAAAGTACTTCTCTTCTCCATGGTCCCTCCAGCGGTGTTCTTAGAAAACACAGTCCATCCCACAGAAAGGTGCAGAGCTCTCACTTCCTATGGCAAAGAAAGCCAACAGCATACCTTAACTGGTTTCCTGAGGTTTCAAAATAGGGAGAGCTTCTGTAAACACCTGATCTAGTCCTTCCTGATCACAGAACATTTTGCCCAGGATTGTTCAGAGCACAACCCTGTTCCTCCCACATTTCCTATGCTATTATGTATGTCTGTAAATATCTGCTACGTGAGAACAGCACGATACATGTCTCTGGCATGAGTGACCTGCTTTGGGTCAAAAGCTTTTTAGGTGATGCATCGTTACCTCTCCTATAATAGCATTTGACTAAGGCTGACGTAAGTGCAGTGCTGCTGTCTTCAGTGTCATCAGTGCAGTCACACCAAGGACCTGGCACAGAGCACAGCAGAGAGGGCGAGACAGGGCATGGCATCAGTCCCTCCCTGCGCTCTTGAACCGTGCCTGTCAATGTCTGAAGGTGGCTGCTCCCTCTCCTGCTGGCATAAGTACTAGAGTGGGAGTGACAATCTTCTTTACAGAGGAGGACATCCTGGAGATAAAAGAAAGAAGCAGAAAGGAAACATCCCACTTACAGGAAAAGATTTACCTGAAGGGAAGTGAGACACATACAAAACAGTGAGCAAAATTTAATGACTGTAATTAAATTGGTTAGAGGGGTAGCTACAGTGACCTACTTTTAATCTGATTTCATTAAATTTCTCTTTGCATTACTGTAGGCATGTCTGCATCTCCAGCAGCTACATTTTTTTAAATTCATTGGTCAATCTTGGCCTATCTTGACAGAAGTTAGACATCTTCAAAATATTACACTCCTCCACATGCAAACAGAACAGGAAGCTGGAAGGAAGTCACAGGCAGAGCTTCTCTTCATTGACAAAAAGGCTACAGTGAGACCTCAGTTATAGTCTTATATCAGAGAATCTACTCCCTGCCCAACTGCATTTTCAGCATACACTAAGCACAGAGCTCACACGGAAAACTTGGAGTAACTCAGTTAAAAAGTAAAACAGATCTGCAAGGCACATTCACTGGAAACCAGGGCCCGCTACTTTCTGCTGCTTATGGAAACAGAGCACATTAACATAACTACTCTGGTCTAGCCCTTCCAAACAAGGGGACTTCATCACATGGCTCTCACTGGGATCACAAGACCTCTATTTGGTGCCTGCAATTCTATACCTGTTCTGACACTCTACATGAAGCAAAACAGGCAAGTGAGGATACTAAGCCAAATCCTACATTCCTGAGACACAATGATTTTAACTGTGTTATTCCCTTGTGTTATGTGAACGTGATTTGTCCCATAAAAGCAGATACTGACTGATAACTTCAAGGCACACTTTTGGAAAGCGCATGAAAAAAACAACCTGACTGGTCATACAGTTGGTTACAAGACACGCTGACAGAACAGTCAGTGCAAACTTCACGGCAAAACTGAAGTCTCTACCCTCTCAGGATCATAACACCACTGGTTTAGTTCAGTAATTTAATCCCAGTAATTGTCTGGAATCTAGTGCCGCTGTGCTGCTAGCTGTTCTCAATTTATACCATGCAGGTATATACACCTGCACATCTGTAAAGCTAAAGAAGTGTTTGCTGCAAGTAAGGGTCTGAGGAGAACTGGAAAAAGGCAGCGTGGCTCTTCTGCCATGCACACACACGTGCGCCCACTGGGCAATCCAACCTTTGTGCTTTAGCACTGCATATAAAGGTATGTGACTGAGAAAAACGCATGCTAGACTACATTAAATAGGTCAATTAACAACAAAAGGCCTGAATATCAGCTAAGGATTCCACTCAGAGCTTTGAAGCTTGGTTCCATACCAAGAAATGAAATTTTCCTGCTAAATTAATCTTCCCTCTTCATTCTGCACCAACAAACCTTCACATTTCAATTATACAAAACATTTTTGGAGGAATATTTTTTATTTCTTTTAGTACTTCAAACAGGAAGCCACACTGCAAACATATGCTGGATTCCCCATACGCTCAGACACACAAACCTTGTTTGGAAGGGTTTGGGCATATAAACATCTAGGAACAAAACACATCTAGCAGAAAATATGTCTCCAGACAAACAAATTCAGAGAGTATCACAGCATAGCAGAAGCAAGTAAAAGTGCATAAAAACATTCACATATTTGAAAACGCTTGGCAGAAAAGCAGCATGTTTATGTTACAGTAAAGGCCTTTTGTGGGGAGGCCCTTGTACTCTAGGAATGTTTGCATTTCACAGCGTAAGAACACAAACTAATGATATTCACAAAATACTGCTGGCACCCCTAACCTGACAGGAGACTGACACAAAGCACCGGTAAAGTTTTGTATAATCTTTGTGCAATCTTCCCTATTCTATGGACAACTGGTCTGCATTACCACCCACCAACCCCCCTCCCCTTCCTTGTATTTGCAAACCGTTCTTAGAAGACCAAAACTAAGCAGGACATAAGAGCATACAAATGGCACGATAAGAACTCCATGAGATAGAGTTAATTTTTAACCCTGAGTGAGGAAAGCTGGCAACCCAAACAATGTTTTTTAATGCTGCACCTGCCAACTCAAGACCTCCACTCCCATCTTAAACCCTTTTAAAACATCACACTGAATTTTGCCAAACAGGACAGATGTGTCAGAGCAGTGACACAGTTTCTCGAGTCAGAGAATACAGTGCTTTGTCTCCGGTATTCCTCACATCAATAACCGCTGAACAACATGAACTCAGATGACCACTTCCCGCAAACAGCAACACAGAGGTGAGCTTGTCTCCCACAAAGACAACCCTGTCTTAGCCCTGTCTCATGACGGCAGAAGGTGCCTGTTTGAGGAAGCAGTCAGTTCACAAGGAGAAGAGTGCTCTGCTGATAACAGGAATTGCACTAGTATCACTCTCAACAAACTCATCTGCCCTTTTCCCTAGGATGCGCCAGACCTCACCCCATGTCAGGAATGCTACACTGTGTTTACATCAGGAATGCTACACTGTGTTTATGTCAGGAATGCTACACTGTGTTTACTAACATCTACAAATTAGCCATAACTCTTCCAGAGACCTGCTTCTCCTCAGCTACTCCCATTTTATTTCACTCCCCCGTCACCTCAATGCCTATATGGCGAGTTGAAAAGATAGGTTTCATTCAAAAGCGAAACAATTTTTCCCCCTTTCACACTCATGCTCCCAAGACCCCATGTCCCCGTGTACCCTCCCTGCCACAAAACCTGCTCTTCCCTCTCCATAACTCACCCAACTACTTAAATCCTTTACACGTTCTTCAAGCCAGGCACCTGACGCTCGGATGATACTCTGAGGAGCACCATACAGACACCGACAGAATGAGAAACATTAGAGGACTTCCAGCTGCAAAGGAGCGTTGGGTGATTCATGACACTCAACCTGCTCACTGTGCAAGCTTGGAGTCTTCCAAAAATCTCTTATTTTTTGGGTGTCCAAAGGTGATATCTGAGAAACGACAGCTGTGTGTACTTTCTCAGCCATCTCGGCCTAAGTGCCTTAGCCACCTCGGAGACTTGGGAAGAGTTAAAAGCAACATCCAATAGATCCTAACGCTGAGTGGGGGCTTTCCTTAGCAGGATTTTTTACCTCTGTATCCACCACTCCACACTGCCCCTCCAAGCCGAGGTTCCAGAAGTACCTGAAAAGGCTGTCTCCAACTAACGGCTTTGGGAATTTTGGGGGGTGGGTGTCGAGACTTGCCCGTGTGTAGCACCCCATCTGTTCTCCAGCCAGCCAACAGCAGCAGTAGCTCCCTAGGGCAACTCCTGGCCTATATGTAGTTCCCAGTAAACCAGCAACAGGTAATCCTGAAAATTACAGGTTTTCGCCATGCACACGTAGATCAAACAGGAGTTGAGGCAAGCAACAACCACACCAAACTGACAGGCCGCTGAGTGAATCACGCTGCCCCGCAGCCAACAGCAACAATTCTTGTTCTCTGTCCTCTGCCACAGGAAGTATTTCCTCTCTCCCTCTTTTCTTATGGGTTTTCCAGTGAAGGTCACCAGGGGAAATTTCAGAGTTACGGACCCCACAGATTTAAAAGCCTTCGGAAGAGAGGCCGGTACGAGACTGCCACCGCTGAGCCAGCTGGGAACAGACAGGCTCACAGATGACGCAGGCTTGGCGTGAGCCCAGTTATTTGGGGATATCCTGATCCAAACTGTTCACTTTCAAAGCCTGAGTTGGCTTGCAGCAGTAGCAAGACCTTTCCTGTGCCCATCCTCCTTCCCAGCAGTAAATTAAATGTCATGGTGGACACACGCAGCGAGTAACTGTTTACAAATATCTTTGCCGAGATCACTGTATCATCAGCAAGCACAGAACACTGCACTGGACAAAAAAATTAAATCAAAGGGGAGGGTGTACGAGTCAAGGCCCTGTGCAGCAACAGTTTCCCAGCACCGTTCCAAGCACTGAGGCTGAAATGCTGTACTTAAAAGGTTCTTCTCCTTTTACCAGTGTTACTAAATGTAAAAGTTAATTTTTAAATGTGATCAACTAAGAAAAACAAGTAAGGATCCAAGTTAAAAACAATTTTCATCACTATTTTTCCTTGAGTTAATTTCTGCAATCTTACACACAACTTCTCTTTACATTTTGAGTAGTTTTCTCTCCTGAGTAGTTTTCTCTCCTCTTGATCCCCTTCCAACCAAGTCTTAGCTAACCCTAGCCTCCAGGATGTTAGCACGAGCTCCTATTCCTTTTATGTAACCCTCTAGCAGTGGAGAGAGGGACTGCAGACACAAAACACCCTTTCCCTGTTATCAGGTGTATACGTAAGAGGCTCCTTTACACATGAAAATCAGGATCCGTAACCAACTAAGTGGTTCTTCAGAAGAATTAATGAAACCATGTCCACAACAAATGCTGTCAAATATATATATACACTACAACAAGAGAGGCACAATCAGCTATCATTTTGTTTTCCATCATAGTATCTTAGATACAACTTTTCAGTGCAGTCTTCCAAATGTGAATGTTTGGAAACACTGGAACATCTGGATCGTTTTTTAAATTCAAGCACTCCCATGAGGATCATTGGAAGACTTCGGGAAATTGCCCTGAAAACAATAATATCTGGAAAACATGAAATACACTACTGCAGGACAGTTTATCTCCTCTGCTGCATGTCCCACATTGTCATATCAGAACCGAAAACAAGAAAAACACCAACAACATGTTGCTGTCGAGACAGACTCCATATTTTACCCTGAAAGTTTAATCCCAGACTGCCTCCATGGGCGTGTGAAGTCAGAGCTGGATAAAATCAAACACCCACTTGCATTGCTCAGCACCGAAGAAGCAAAGGCCTGGTACTCCTCCCTCTTTGTTTACTCTTGGAAAGTAACTCGGTTTCATCTGAGAGGCTCAGCCAGGAGCGTGACACCTACAGCTGACCAGCTCCATACACCAAGCAAACCCTTGCACAGGCAATAATCAGCAGGAGGGTGGCTGCAGTGACCAGGGCAGAAAACACCAGGGCCCTGAGCTCCTGGACAGGCAGCTACAGCACCAATGAATCCACCAGCCTCCAAAACACTGCACAGCCCCTCCACAGCCCGACTCACCACCGCAGGACCTCTGCCCGAGGAGAATCCAGAGCCCAAAGGCGGCGGACGACCGTTTCACTAAAGCCTTGCCATTTTTTTTCTCCCCTCTTCTTGCTCACTCTGGATTACCGGGATCAGCGTAAGACAGAGGAGGGCCGGCTGCAAACCTGGCATCTGCTCTGGAGACAGACCCTGCCGCCCTGCGTGCCAGCAAAACTCTCCCTGTCGGCCTGCCGGAGATTTGCCGACACAAGGGCAAGCGGGATTAGGGCCGTGGCAAATATTTGCCTGTCAGCACTTTATACCGGGTGAGGGCACGGACACGGGCGGATATTTGGTTTCTAGCAAGGCCCTGGGTGATTCTGCTCCTCCGGCCAGTGACCGGCGGGGAGGACTCGGAGTGTCCGTTCAGGGGTGGATGACAGGGGAGAAAACAACGGAAAGAGTTTATGTCGGCCTAAAACCATCGCTCGTCAGGTGGGAGCGATGACACCTAAAGGTGACCGGGCCTGCAGGCTGGCTGCCACCCGCCTAGGGGCCGGCTCCGAGGGAGACGCTGGCCACCCTCCAGGCCACCCCGGGGCCTGTGTGTGAGAGGCCGG
>NW_010251637.1:2730-6161 GCF_000690775.1 Eurypyga helias | reverse complement strand
GGCGGGGCAGAGCGCGGAGCCCCCGCCGCCGGCTGCAGAGCCGGTCGCTTCTCTCCTTCCTAGAATAGATTTGTTTAAGCTGCTTTCTGTTTTTCCTATTATATATCACTTTCTCCCGGGCACCACTTACAGTTAAAAACTACTAAATTCTTCTCCTCAGCGGTATTGATTTCTTTTCATTCTGCTCCGTTAGGAGAGGAGGTAATGCTTCCAGATTACCCCGCGTCTCCTCCAGACGGTTGACAATTGCAATCGCAGTTTCGGGAAGATAAATGTTACTTTGGGAATTGTGTTTAATTACAAATAATCTAGGAGCTGCTCCGGGTCCGATGGTTTAACCACACATGTGTTCAAATCATTGTACAAGCTTTACAAACGAGTGACAAGACACAGTAAACGTTTGAAAAATCGGTGTGCAAGACAGGACGTTCCCATTAGGTAGGCTGCCTGAAGCTGGGTCATGCCCTGAAATACATACTATTTATATGTAAGCATACAAATAGTAGATATATATGTACACATGCGCCCGTATGTATATGCGCGCGTATATAAACGTGTGGGTGTGATAGACACTTATACAAATCCTCCAGCACCCAAATTTATAGCCTGCAGAGAACATAGAGGAAAAGGAAAGCTTTCTAAGCATGTATGTATTTATTTATCTGTTCTGCCAATGCACAAAAGTGTCAATCTGAAAAAAAAAAAAAAACAAACAAACATAAAAAGAGTTTTAAAACGGCTTTGTCTGCTGTCTTTTGCGAAGTGGAAGAGCTCCTGGTCCTCCGGGAGAGACGTACCTTCGGAGCAATAAGCCAGGAAGGTTTTGCCGAGGTCGGTTCGCGCACGCAGCGTGCACCGCAGCCTTCTCTCGAATGCTGAACTCCCGCGATCTGACTTGAGAGACCCTAATATTGATATATTCACTATTCATCTTACAATGTAGCTGCCACCTTTTCCTGTCGTTATTTGCCTATATGGCAGAGCAATTAGGTTACCCCCCCTCTCGCCACCCTCAGCCCAGCCCCCCACCTCCAGCATCCTTATTAACTTGATGGGAGAGGGAGGGGAGGCAGGCGAGCAGCGGGAAGGAGGCAAGGTGGCGAACAGGTTACTCTCTTAGCCCGACCTGGCCGCAGGAGCGAGATGAGCAACACTGAACAGATGTCCCCATTTAAGCCATTCTTTTCCCACATGCCTGCTGGATACTGCCAGGGCGCAGGAAGCTTGCTGCAGACCTGGCCCATTCCCGGCCATTATGGCCAAGTTATTCTGGACCAGTGAGCACGAACAAAATGGGCTTCAGATCGCGTGCTTGAGAATAATTCGACTCCGAGCCCTGGAAGAGCACCCCTCCCCCCATTTTTTTAAGTGTTGGGGGGAACGGGGACGTGTTTCAGCTCTGATCGCAGGAGAAGAACTTCTCAAAAGATCGTCAGCCCCTTCCCCCTCCCTGTCTTCGGCAAATATGGTATAATTTACAGAGCAACTTAATAATCCGAGGGGCACCGCAAAAGCCCTTTGCGTTGTAAACCGCTTCTAATTACCTGCCAGAGCAATTAGCTGACTATCACGAAGAAATTAGATCGCTCAATGTAGCATAAATAATGCGAATAATTTTGTAAGGAGAATGGAAAGCGAGACCTGGTGTTTCTTTATAAGGAAATAACACCTCGTACTGTACGAACCCTACATGAACACATATTAATGTCTAGGCATGCACGGAAATGAATCCGAACATGAACCCTCTGGCTTAGATTCAGCTCTTTCTTCATTTACATATGCAGGGTGAAAGTCGGCTTCCAGGCGTTTAGATACAGAGCTCTTCCAGATCACAGTAATTAACACATAGCGACTTCAATAGGAAAACCTGTTTTCCAGATGATTTTTACAATGCGGCTTTATGTCTCATTTGGCAGTTTAAATAGCTGGAGTTGTTTTCTGGCTGCATCTCCACTATCATCTGTTGAGCATATTTTGCCTAGAATACTGACCAAAACTTCAGAGCTCTTTTTTTTTCTTAATGTAAATGACTAATATACTGGTTATAGCTAGAGATTTCAGGCGGTTTTTCTCCTCATATGAGTTAGTTCTTCGAGAAGATTTTACAGAATAGTCTCAGAGTTTATGCCTTTTAACAATTTTTTTTTTCTTGTTGCATTTCACCTTGAAGCATCGAAAGCCTTTGCACCATTTTCACTGGTTGAGTATTTTATCTCAGGAGGAAAGCTCTGTTTTCCAAATTAAAATTTACAGGTAATAGACCGTCTGCAGGGATTTAAATGTAAGTGTATATATAAGCCCCTAAGAATTAGGCTATTAAATGAATCTCCCGCGAGATGTTTCTGCACGCTGCTGGATCTACAGCTGCGGAACTGAGGAAGGAGGTTGTGTCCACAAACGGCAGGATCGTCGTGTAATGAAAGTGCCTTTACAGCTGAATTCAGATAAAGCGAGTTGAGTTTGTTTCTGTCGTGTTTCCCCCCTCCACCCCCCCGCACTGAAAAAACTGCTGGTCAGAAAGCTGAGCCTGAAGGTGCCAGATCGTGGTGAAACCCATCCCAAGCCACAGCTACTCACTGCTCGCAGGCACTCCGGGATTTACCGTAACTCGTGAGGAGTGCTCCGGGTTATGGATAAACACAACTAATTAGGTTTATCTTTGATAAATAGGAGCAGCAGCGTGTACTGCGGTTCTTTTTCGGGCATCTTTGAAGGGGGGGGAGGAAGCTGAATGTATGACCAAATCTTCCATAACTTCTCAGAGCTTGCTTTCCTCCTGCTCGCACGCTACCGCAGCAGCTGTGAAGGGGCTCGTCGAACATCCTCGTCCCCAAGCTGTGGCCGCAGAAGTTACAATTCTAACTGAACACGGTTCCCTGAGTTTCCCCAGGTCTGAGCGGGACTGCTCAGCTGTTCCGTCGCCCCCACGTAACACACACTGAATTGTACACCATGTTTAACGATTCTTGCTCGTCGGCTAATTAGAGACGGCTTTGAAGCTCCATTACCGGCAGCAAAATTATTGTGGTCAGTTTAGGCCAAATTCTGCGGTCCTTAATGGAGCGAAACTCCCATTGAAGTCAATGGGATAGAAGTCAATGGGCGTTGTGCTCTATTAAGGAGCACAGAATGTGTCCCTTTGTGATTTAGACATTAAAAATCGGTATCGGCAAGACGTGCGTTTCAGACGGTCACACTCTCGGGGCGGGATCTCGTCGGTGGGGCGGGAAGGGCCCGATCCCTCTGCCTCCGCTCCGCGCGCTGAGCCCCGCGGCTCCCCGGGGGGGATGCCGAGGGCAGGGTCGGTGCCGGGGGGTTATTAATCATCAACCGGGGCCAGACAAAAGGACTTTTCCGACGGTTCTGAAAGGAGCAAAACTTCAGCCTCCTGCGGGATTCTGTCCCCCCTCGGGGCCGTCAGGGCTGTCCAG
>NW_010251637.1:0-2674 GCF_000690775.1 Eurypyga helias | reverse complement strand
TTCCGGCGTGGCAGGGATGTCCCGGGCGCGCACCCCCTTCGGCGCCCCATCCTTCCGCTCCCCGCGGGTGATGACCCCAGCCACTGACCAAAGGGTCGTTTCCCGAGCGGGGCTTTGGCTGCCGAGACCCCTGCGTGAGGACACGGTAACCATCCCCTTCGGAGCCCAGCGCACCGGGGCTCGGGAAGTCTCATTCCTAACCGTGACCACCCACTGCCAGCAGCGTGATTTGACAGCCAAATTCCGAGAGCGTTTAAGATTCTACTTTGGGTCACTCTGCAACGCTGAACTGGGGTTTGATTGCGCATTATAAAGTATTTCCTCATTACAGGCGCTGAATAGCACGAGGAAAAGTCCGTTTTACAGAATGAAGGAAATGTTGCAGGATGCTTAAACAGGACTATAGCCCAATATTCTTTCTTTCTGGGGGGAGAACTGGGGGAGAGGGGGCGTTATAGCGATCTTCCTGGATTCTTTTTCTTGCCGTAATGGAAAGTAAAAGCCTTCAGGAAAACTTCGCAGCGTTTTTCCCCGAGCGCGGAGGGGCACACACAGCTGATCCTCTAGGAAGCTGTGCACAATTAAGATTCATTTTCTTTCCGCAAGAACAATTAATTGTACAAATGAAAGGTCAGGCATGTGCATTTCCTATGTTTATCAACCACAATAATGAGCCCCTTCTATTTTTTCCCCCAGTGCATTATATTGCAATGAAGCCCTGCCGCAGTGCTGTCTCTCTGGGTAAACATCTTCGCAGGCGGAGCCGGGAGGTACATATTTGTATTTTAAAAGGACGCAGTGGCCAAGGCGAACACAGATGCGAGGTGTGAGAAATGAGGGTTACCCCAGTCTCCTCGTTCCCGCAGACCAGCGAAGAAAGGGCACGTTTCCCTTCGAAGTGCTCCTTGGGTGCCGCCGGCCAGGGCTGGTGAGCCGGGGGGCGGGGGAAATCCCACCTCCCGGGGTTTCTTTGTCCCTTGTGGTCTGTGTTACTTTTGTACAGGGCGGGACGGATCCTGCCCCCTTTCCCCGGGGATCCGGACCACCTTGGTAAATTCTCCACTCTTGCCTCCACGTCACAACTCCGGTTACTCCCCAAGAGGTAGACTGGCACCACCTCTTAATCCATGAGTTAGTTTTACTTTCCATTGTAGGATGTTTCTGTTCATATCTTCAAGAATGAACCGTGTGCCTGCCAATTCCTAAAAATGTTTAAACAAGGGGCTCTAAATTTTCGTGCCAGCTGTGTGCAGAGTGGGGTCATTGAACTACATCTGGTACCTGTGGGAAAGAAGTATGATATTCAATATTTTCATCAACAGCTTCACCTTTTTCCAGTTACTTAGGGAATTGACAAGTTACCACTGGAATTATGCTTGGAAGGAACATAGCTAGTATTGACAAAGTGGTTTTCTCCCAGTCGGTGTGTTACCCTGCACACAGCTGCCCAGGACATATACCCTGTGTGGTGTTGTCCTTAACCTCAACCTGCTCACGTTCATGGTGGATATAACGTTTGCTGATTTTACACTTCCTGAACACAGATATCTCTGCTCTCCTGACATGTGTGAACTAGGGAGGTGAGTAACCCTACTGGGAACTAGAAATACATTTCAGGAGCTGTGCAATGAGCAGGAGAAGCTCCTGAGTTTTTTTTCATGATTAAGCCTCACATGTTGTGCCTGTCCAGGTGACAGGATCCACTAATTTTTTTTTTTTTTTTTTTTAAATCATGTTGGCCTGAGGTGCCCAGAGTATTTCTCAGAAGGATCAGTTTCCATCAGGACCCAAGCCATGGGGTTGTTTCTCTTTGGGTAGGAATCACTGACCTATTTCTTAGAACATCTGTCAAGAGCATATACCTGGCAAATGTGGATAAGCAGGTTTGGTTTAAACCAGCAGGAAGCTCTGAATGGCTTCAGCTGACCTTCGGATCCAGCATTTCTGCTGTGACTAACTGGAGAAAAATATTGGTCTGGAAGGGGAAGAGCTCTGCTGGCCATGGGCTGCAGTGTGGCCTCCTGAAATGGCAGGAGCAGTGATGGCAGCGCAGATTCCCGGAGCCCAGCTCCAAAGCAAACCTGCAGGCTGATATTTTAGATCTGACAGACGCAGAGTATTTAGGCCTGCACAAGGAGAAGCCAATGCCATTGCTCCTGGTATGTTTAGCTAATTGTGTAACAACAGATCTGTACAAGAACTACAAGATAAAAGCCAGAGTGACCCTCAGCGATGCGGACGTGCCTGGTAGCAAAACTTGTCACTCCTCTGAAAGGCTGCTCACTATCGTGCTGATGGAAAACTGTTCTTCAGATACAGAGCAAAGTCTCAGCCGAAGTTTATCCATAGTTGCCTGTTTCACAGAGAAGAAAAAAAAAAAAAAAGAACAGACTTTTGTTGCAGTGGGAGAGAGGGTTGTCCCTGGGCTGGAAACACCAAGACAAACACTTGGGCCAGGCTGAAGATGTCTGGGCCTACGTGTGTCAAGAAGCAGCGCCCTTATACCAGCTCGAGGGACCTCAGAGTCTGGGTGGTGAGCCTGAGGTTCCCTGGCTGACCACAGCCATGACCTTCCGCCTCACGCACAGCCCCCTGCTCCGGAGTCAACCGAGCCACGCACCTGTATGGAAAGACCCAAAACACCCGTACGTCCAGCCCCGCAACAACTGCCTGC
>NW_010251636.1:0-506 GCF_000690775.1 Eurypyga helias | reverse complement strand
ACATACACACACACAGACATACACAAACACGTACATACACAGACGGACATACACAGACACGTACATACACACACGGACATACACACGCATGTACATACACACACACACGTCCATACACACACACGTCCATACACATACACGGACATACTCACACATGTACATACACACAGACGTGCATACTTACACACGTACATACTCACACGTCCATACACACACACGTCCATCTGCACACACGCCGCTACACACGCAGACATGTGTGTACGTGTCTGTGCACATCTGTGCGAACTCAGGACAGACGGACACGTCTGTACATGCCGCAGACGAATGCCCTGGGGCGCTGCCCCACACGTGCCCCCCCGGCTCGGCAGGGCCGGGGGGATCCCCCATGTCACACACGCGACGGCACACGCGGCTCGCGATCTGCAATCTGGAATTTACATCCCAGGAAGGGACGGAAATGTCGGTCGCGATTTATATCGCGGGGATCTACACCCCGCCAGCGGCCC
>NW_010251635.1:0-5006 GCF_000690775.1 Eurypyga helias | reverse complement strand
TCTCCCCCTCTGCTGGAGGAGGGGGTTTGTGTGTGTGTGACAGTGGCTTTGTGGTATTTTGCTAGCCAGAGTTAAACCACAACATGTATTTATACACTATCTCATTAAAATGTCAAGATACTTTATATTTGTTCATTAGGAGCCAGGACTACATTTCATTCTGTCTCAGTTGTGAGTGGCGGTGGGTAGTGCAGATCTCAATTTATTCTCTATAAAACAGAATAATACTGGGTTTTGAAGCAGCTAAATGTGAAAGAATTCAGAAATTCAGCCTGTAGCTTTAACTTAACACAAAGGCCACATTTTCATCTTAAGAACTCTAGAAAGAATATTTCTGTGTGTTTTCTCCCTCTTAATACTGCTGAAAATAAGCTATTGTTTCAGTTGCAACCATTGTCAGATTCTTATCGATTTGTTCTGTCAGAAATAACTTGTAAACGCATTTCAGTGCTATTGAACCACCAAATATGGGAAACTAACAACCACATTATACAATAGATTATCTATATTCTGTTCCTGATTATGTGGACAGTGTGTTTATTTAGGGCCGTGTCACTGTTTAATTAGAGTATTTGAAATGTGCTGAACAGCTTTAATGCATCGAACTTAACTTCTCCAGTTTCAACCTAGAAAGTCTCAGTAAGTATTCAAAAAGTGAAATGCTTCCCATAAAGTTCAAGTATTGATGAATTACCTCTTGAAGGGAATTTGACTCCATTTTACCTCTGGCATAGGATGTTTGGCACCAGGCCTATGATTTTTAAGGGTATCAAACCTCCCTGGAGAAAAGTCACTGCATGAGCTATTCCTAAGTATTTCCTTCCAAAGCTATTAGTCCCAGAGCTGTAAGAAGTCACTCACGTCTCTGGGTTTTAAAGCTTACTCCAGCAGTTAGATCAATGTGTTAGGCTGGTGTGCTCAAACATACTGGGAAGACCTGGGGCAAGGTCCCTGGGCTGATACTGGTGCCTAAGCTGCAGGGGGAGAAGACCACAGCGGGATCAGTTATAAACTTGCACTGAAGTGTCATTATTATTTCAGGCATTCTGATTTAGCAAGAATGATACAAACATACCAAAAATTGCTAGGACCATACCATCCATACAAGCTGCACTCCAGTATATTCTAAAGTAGATGGGTAAATATGGATTCCCAGCTTTCCTGCCCCCAATTTTGGTGGTTTTATTCTGAACTATGTATGTTCTTCCTATTATTTATGGGGATAGGCTTAATTACCTCCTAAATAGGAATTATTCTGTTTTCAGACTGCCCCAGGCAGGGTTTCTGGTACAGACAGGTCTCTGGCAGCAGCAGGACTGGTATTGGGAGATGCCCATTCAGTGCTGGACAACCTTGGCTTTCCATTATCCCTCAGAGAAGGTTACATGGAATTCTTTCTATCCAGACAATAATTTAGGTGAGCTCCATAGAGGTCAGGTTGTGGGAATTAATACACATGGACTGTATAGCTCCAATTAAGTGTGCAACTGGATTCCTTTATCCCCATCTGTCCAGCAATATTATGCTTCAGCTCCCCGTAGTGGATAATGCAGGAGAGGCCTGGCCTTGAATTTTTTTCTTGCTGGATTTTAAAGAAAAGATTCTACCTCCCTCTCCCCCCCAATGTATGGATTCTCTACATCTTCAGGATTTTTATCATGCCTCACCGGATATTGAGGATGTGAAGATTTAAGTATGCTAAAAAAGAAAGTCTCAATGGTTTACCTTGAGAGTTCATCATGCAGCAAAAAATTATCTCTCTTATCAAACAGATGGGCTGGTATGGAGATTCACTTTCCCCATGCATATGCAGACTGCTTTCTTTATGCCAAATTCTCATAATTTTCTAGGCTGTGAATTCATAGACCTTTGACTTTTCAGGTGTGCAACTGAACTTCTTTCAGTCATACTTGAGTATGACTCAAGCTCAAGACTTGTGCAGACTTCTGGTAGTTCTTTACATTCTCCACGGGGATCTAATTGAAAAGAGGTGCCCAAAACTGAGAACTGTTCTTCACTGAAAGCCTTTCTGAGCCCAGTGGACTGGAGAATTATTTTGCTCTTCTGGCAGTCTTTTTCTACATTTTTCTACATTTCAGTAAAGCAGCCACATTTTTTGCAACACCAAATCCCTGTTGACTCATTTTCTATTTGTGAACCACTATGAACCAAGACTTCTTTCAGTAAAGTAACTGCTGAGCCAGTTTGTCTCCAGCTTACATTTTTGCAGTCAAATTTTCCCAGCTATATGTAATAGTTTCTCACCTTATTAAATTACATCCTATTTACTTCTTATCTTCGTTCCAACTTGTGATTTGTTCAGTTCTAATTATGTCTTACAAAATGCTTGCAGCTCTCACCTAAACAGGCTATCTTCTGCAAATATGATAAAATATTCTCTATCCTATTGCATCACCTAAGCAGTTCAGGACTTGGGGTGTAAGTATCTGGAAATGTCACTTGTTACAAACTTCTGCTCTGATTGTGAAACACTGGACACTACTCCTGAGTCCCATTTTCTAACCATTTCACCTAACTTTGGTGAAGCAAATGCTTCTCTATCCTTATTTCCTTCAAGTCCGTTGGTTTGATTTTCCTTCCTTCCCTTAACTTACTTAATGACCCCCGTCGCCCATAGAGTCTCCCAAATGTCTTTCTGAGTAGGTATCTTGCCATTTCAAGTGTCGTTATCAGTAGTTGCTATGTTTGGATGGTTTTATTCAAATTAAAGTACGATACACTTGATCTTTTTTGTTTGAGGGTCGCTAATGGGTCTTTGCTGTGACACTGTTCTTTTCCTTCCCTTTTTGCTCTTACTTTCACTAGTTCTGCACCTTATGTTCCTTTTCTCCTACCTGCGCTTCCTCAGCAAACTACATTTCCGTAACAGTAACCATTTACAACAACTTGTTCATCATTTTGGTTATGAATATAATGACTTTCAGTTCCTCCTATTTATTTACCCGCATCCTTACTTAAACACGCAGCATCTGAGTACGACAGGGAAACTTTTCTTATTGTTCCTCTATTGTAGTACTCGGTAAAATTGTTCCCCTCCTCCCCCTTAATCTTTCTTCTTTCTCCACGCTTCTGTGGTTTATCTGAACCCTGTGGTGTGTTAAAAATAATCTGAAGATAATTTAATTTACACCAGCTGCTGACAAGTAGGAAAGATACACAATAGTAACAACCACAAAGTGAGGGACTGGGGTAGGACACAACTGGCCAAGTAGTCCTGCTTTGCATTTCCCTGGGAAATGCTCTCCTTGCCAGCTTGTCTGCTTGCCCTGCCAGCTTTGACCCTGGTTTGTTACTGCACAGCAAGGCAAAAAGACCATCTAACAAATAAACCATCACTCTGCCTGTTTGCGTATTCAGAATTTGCTTTGCTCTTCTTACAGCATACAGCTGAGCGTTAGGGAGTACTTAAACGCTTGGACCTATCAGCTTTCGGTAGCTGTGCTCTTAGGGTGTGTTAAAAAGATCTCCACAATCAGACCTCTGTGGTTTTGCTGCTACAAGTAGTTGTGCTTCCAGCTTTGTGCTGAAGTTTCCCAGCAGCGCAGTTCTGTAGCAGGTAGCAATGATGGGAGAGGGAGCCTGGATGCACTGGGGCCAGCGTGCTCACACTCCAGTGGCTGCATTGTTTAGACATACTGTCCTCGTGGCGAGGAGCACAGCGTTCCCAGTGATGGGACAGCATCGCACGAAGGGTGCTTGCACAGGGAGTCCAGCCATCCCAGGGTGACTGGGCACAGCCCACTGTCTTGCACACAGCAGCATTATTTTATTTAAGGCTGTGCTCTGGTATTCCTTAAGGTTTTGCTGATCCACATCTGAAATGGAAAGAACACAGACAAGCGGTATATGCTGGGTTCAGTCAGGAAAGAGTTAACTCTCTTCACCGTGGCTGCTATGTGTTCCTGGATGCAGAGAGCAGCACTGATAAGTTCTCAGCTGGCACTGGGCAATGCCTGCACTGAATTCAAGGTCTTTCTCTGCTTCTGACACTGCAGCTGCGTTCCCAGCTCTCGCTGTCTCGCTACAGGCAGTGCAGGGGACACACAGGTCAGGCACCTGACCCAAACTGACCAAGGGAGTATTTCCTCCCATAGTACATCATGCTCGGGGCAGAGGCAAGGAGCAGGTCTGGGAGCCATTACTCCCTCTCTTACTCTCTTGCTCGTTCACTCCCGTACACTTGCTGACACTCTCCCTGACTCCTGCATTAGCTGCTTTGCTGACTCCTGTGCTGGCTTATTTGTGAGGGAGTTGGTGGGTTGGTTTAGTTTTCCCAGTCATGCTATCGCTGATAGGGTTTGCTCGGAATGTGCTGCAACAGCCCTCAGGCTCCAGCCCTTGGCCTGCGATTGCTCTTGGCCTGCGGTTCTCGGGCTCTCTGGGTTTAACTCTCACTGCTCAGCACCTGGTTGTGCACTGGTCAGTGGGTGGTGAGCAACTGTATAATAGGTTTAATTTTCTATTAATTACGTAGTAGTAGTAGTATTTCTATATATTCATTTAGATTTAGTTAGTAAATAGTTCTTATCTCAATTTTATGAGCTTCCTTATTTCTTTTTCCTCCGATTCTCCCCCTCTGCTGGAGGAGGGGGATTTGTGAGAGCAGCTTCGTGGTATTTTGCTGAAACCACAAAACGGTATAAATGATGTGGTTAATTTAAATGTAATTTGTTTCACACACAAGAAAAAAAAAAAAAAAGAAACCCACAGGACAACCTTCCATTGTTTAAACATACTTTCTTTAAACATCAACAGTGCTGATACTTATTTGACCATGCACATATATTCATTATTTAAATATTACACACTAGTTTAAGCATACAGAACCCCTGCTGATAAGCAGACACAACCCACCGCCTGGTGAGGCTGCGGTACGAAATCAAAAGGCAAACTCAAACCGCTTCTTTTTTTTGCAGTGCCGCGATCTGTGGGTGACGCTCGTTGCTCTCCGGCCGTGGCTAGGGGCCTCGGCACGTGTAGGCGCC
>NW_010251634.1:0-10798 GCF_000690775.1 Eurypyga helias | reverse complement strand
AGAACTGGACCCAGTACTGAGCCCACCTTCACCTGTGGGTGAAGACACCTGCCTTCACTCTGTCCGTTTGGGTCATCACCCCCAAACTGTCTACCTTCTTCTGCCTCTACCCAATGTCTGCATTTTAGTGTCTCACCGAGGCATCAGATCCTCAAACCGTTTATCCCACGCCACTTAAGTACAAGCAGTTCTAGAGGCTACAAGCAGTTCCCGTGACGAGTTTGAAACAGGCATCTGTTCAGATCTCCTCTAGATTTCATCTAGGTTTAATTTATGCCGAGACAAACTGCGCATCTGAACAGCCACTATCTGGACTTTCGCTCTTCCAAAGCAAAGAAAGATAAAACAAACAATAAATAATAGGAGCTAAAAGGTCTTGTCAAATACTGCTTGCTATACCACTTGTTCTTTGAAATCTGACAACAGCCTTCACGTTCTGTATAGGTCTGCACATCAAATAAAACTCCTTCCTCCAAAACCAAGCAACAGCATATGTAAAGCCCAGGAGTGGAAGAAGGCAGAAAAATGAAAGTTTACATTATCCCTAACTAGACCACTCTATAGACTTGGGAATGAATATAGATGGAAGTTACAGAAGGCTGCCAACAACCACTTGCACAGGCTTCACTTCGTTCACACACAAGGATGGTGGCAGGCGGGGGGAGAGCATCGCTTTGCACATCTGGTTTTAATGAACGAGCTGTTGTTTTTACTAATGAATACACTTATTTTCCGGATATTAAAGAGCATCATGCATGCTTATCTACCAATATTTCGTTTAGTTTAACTCAGTTTAGTGTTTTGCTCTTGACTTATGCATGACCAACTGATTTTTAATGCATTTCTCTAACTCTACATAGCACAAAGCATCACACTTTTACCACCTGACATATTCATAACAAATTTCAGCAGTTCACAAAACCCAGACAGCTGTTTTTTTCTCAACTGCCATCTCTGCCCAAAACTTACAAATCAGCCTATACTCTTTCTGGCTTGGGTCTGCATAGCGTCTGTATCTGGAATCTAGCCAATCCCAAATCCAGTTCCTTCCTTCCTGCCTGCACTGGCTACAAAATACCCAGAGGAGAAACAGCAAATCAGTTTTGCCACAGCAAGATCTGCTTACCCTTGAACAAAGTATTATTTTACAATTGTTCTCTCTCTGCTGAGAGATTTCTAGTAGGTAAAGCTTTAATATAAACCTGTCTCCTCCAAGGAGTTTAAGGTGCAAACTAGCAATATATGATCAGAGGCCAATTCCTTAATTGAATTTAAAGTCACAGCGCACATAATAAACTAGGAAGGTACGCTGAGCTTGACTTAGACCCTGCTAATCACTTAAACCCTAGCTTTGCTTACAGAGGGAACGGCACTTTAGATTTTGTAGTCTTCCTGCATCCTTACATGGAAAGGTATTTGCTATATTACACCAGCCTCTGCATGTTGGCAACTCAAAACTTGCAATAAAACTAGATATATAGCACTCAGGTACTGCAGCTGGAAGTGTGATTGTGCAACCAAAGAGATAAGGCAGGGCTGAGCCAGCAACCTAACAGCAGTATTTTGTGCTCAAACACCGAGTAAAGCACAAAAAACTCAAAAGTTAAGGCTCTTTTGCTCAGATAGCAAGCAGACTGTGAAAATACCACAAAATAAAAATGCAAAAAAGGTTTATTTATCATTCAAAGGCAAAAGGAAGAACATTAGGTAGAGCTTTTGGGAAAGCTCTGTCAAAGCCTTTAAATGGGTGCAGGGGCTAAACTACCAGAAAGGGTTATTTAAGAAATCTTTTTGGAATTATGGAAAAAAATTGCAGCGCGCATCCTGCATTCTGGCAGAATAAGAGCAGGGAACACGTTTAGAAAGAAGTCCTCTGTCTGCACTGCTGTTCTACCAGAGGAAGAGCGCTGCAGGTCTGTAACCTCTCCCGTCACACACGGTTCTGGAAGGGGACTGCTGCCCACAGCCTGTGACAAAAGTCCACGCATGAAACTGCCGAATTTTCAAAACTCACTCCCTGGTGCGCATTCTGAGGTTCAGAGAGTAGGTCTTACGCGTCCATTAGAGGAAGGGTTACCACAACTATAAGGTAATGAATCCTATCTATTCTGAAAGATTCTTCTCCAGTGCCCAAGTAATTTTTGATTCCAAGTATGGCGTTCCATGGCTGTTTGCTCTCAGAGGTCAAGCACAGACCAGGAAGGCAAGCTGGAAGTACAGCAACATTTTGGTTTATTAGTCAATGTTCCATAAAAATCACAGTCATCCGTGAGCTACAGAATCCTGTCACAGGATGTGCAGGGAAGCAGGAACCGTACAACTCTCGGTGTCTTTCAACAGCTCGGTCTTTCCTATGAAAGGAGGACATACACACGCTACTCCTATTTCAAAGGCTGTGACTCCACTGTTACTAAATCACAGATCAACAATCAAAAAGTCATGCTATCGCACATGAAGAAATACAGCTGTGCTTATATCAAAGTTTCAGCCCATTAACTTCTGTGTCTAGACTAAACATTTCTTTCACTCTTCCTAAAGGCAAGTGCTAGAGAGTTTGCACATTTGGTCTCCAGTTTATTTGGAATACGCAAGAGGAGATTTCAGCTTGTATATGCTTCAATCTGTTTAGCTTCCTTTCATACAGTGACTAATTGTCTTCATAGTCAGAACCACTTTGTCTTGACCCATGACATTCACATGCCTTAAGAGGATACACCTTGTAAGTCTGAAGCCTACTTGTTTAGGCATTACTATAGCCATGCAGTTTGAAGAATAAAATTATTTTGTGATGGTTTATGAACTTACTGGATTCTAAAATAAAGACAGCATACCTATTTGAGGGTGAAGAGTAACGTGAAAGCCTGCTACATGCATCACTACAGTTGAATATGAAGAATGCCTTCCAGAAGTGTTTATCGATTACGAAGGCTGTGACAACACTTCTCCTTGGTCCTCAATTCCTTGAACATAGAGGAAAAAGAGAATTTTGCAACAACGGGGATCAATTAACATTACAATACTCAAAGAGCGGACCATAACATTTCTTGGCCTTTTCCTTTTTAAGATACTCTGTGCCAGCTATCCCTAACTTTTCTTGCCTGTCCCCATTGCTTTGGGGAGGCAGCCCAGTAAACTGACAGCTTAAGTCAGTATTTGCCTCTCTAGGTCTTTATTGCCAAATACTTCATAAGGGCACATGTGGCCGTCATACCATTCCTAGCCTAGGAAGCCTTCTCCTACGTTAGATTAGGAACAGTCCCACACCTCGCTGAAGCATGACAGTTTTATCCGCACTGAGGTCAGGATACGCAGTGCGTCGAAGTCCAGTGTCAAAAACTATGTTGTTAAATGGGGAAAAAAAACACTGAGGTCAGGATACGCAGTGCGTCAAAGTCCAGTGTCAAAAACTACGTTGTTAAATGGGGAAAAAAAAACCCAAACACCTAAGGTAAATCACTTCCAGAAGTACAAAACAGGATTTTCTCCTATACGGAGGGAAAGTAAGGAAATTGCTATTGATGGAAGCATGCCTAATAGGTCCTTCAGCAATCGGCAGCTTCACATCATGCCTAATCACATTCAGCTCATCTCAAAACCACTTTGCTTTTAATAAAACAAACTCTTCAGCACTGTAGATGTCTGCATCCATTTTCAAAACTGCTGTTTACAAGATCTTTTGTCTATATGACCTTTCTGTTGTGAAACAGAGGAAAGCTTTTAGCAGAATTACTCTTTCTTCACCCTCAGTAACTGCTGTCACTATGAAGCTGTGACTTCACATCCTAGCCTTGCAAGAACTGAACTCCAGCGCAGAACAGCTGATGCTTGGGTAGACTGCTCAGAACTCCCCCTGTATTTAGGAACAGAAGTTACACTAATCAGAACAAGTAAAAGCTACACCTAGGCAATGCAAGCCCAGTGACACCCTGTTCACATATTATTCACAACCCGATCGTATCAAAAAGCTGTGTCCTCCTGCCACACGGCCCCTCAGTAACAGCTTTTCAAGACTGAATGTTTCTATTACAATGGTTGAAGCTTCACTGTGCTAAGATTTCCCATAAGGATCATCACCTTGTATCGTAAATTCCAGTAGCTCCAGCCAAGGAGTGCTGTTTGTGGGAAGGGCAGCAGGAAGATGTTTATTTTGGGAAGTCAGTCAAACCAAAAGACAGGTTTACTCTTACTGGTGCCCCAAAGTACGTGAAGGATGCTATACTCTCAAGACCTAGTACTAACCTGCATAAAGCCGCACCAGATGTCTAAAAAACACATGGCAAAGGTAAGGGAGGCATAAAATTCCGAACTGCACCTTGCAAGAGGGAAACAAGTCATCTAAAGGAAAAGCGAGACCTGTTCACCACAGCATTAGCATTTGCAGATGATAAAAGTGAAAAACGTGAGGTCACCACTTGGTGATGTGTTTATAAAACAAACAAAATGAGAACCTTTGCCTTGTAAATCTTTCTGGAAGCGGGCATGCTCTCTATGTCGGCATCCTCATCCCTGTCTCTCAAGGTTTAAGCTTGTCACAAGTCACAAGCTTTTCTGAGGTGACCTTGGGCCAGAGTGAGAATAAACATAAGGATATTTGTTGATAAAAGGAAAAGCATCCTCAACTCAAATGAGATTTAGGCCATCAAACCATTCAAACAGAATGGGATTTGAGAGCAGAAAGTACCTCCTGGAAACCAACCAGAGTTTCTGCTTCAAGCTGGGAGCTCGGGCTTCTGCATCACTTACCTCACTGACCACAGGACAAAAACGGCAAGTACGACAGTGCAGAATAACCAAACACAACCCGAGATGACATCCTGAAAAGCACTTCTATTGAGCATGAGGTAAGACAGCACGCTAGAGGAGGCTCCTTCGGAAGGTTTCATACCCACACTCACCAGGAATACCCAAGACAAATTCAGAACTAACACATGCAGATATTACCAAGAAGAAAAAGACAAGGGCCCGTTCAGCCTACCTGAACAGCTGTTGCCTACAGGAATGTCTACAGTATTTTGCAAACAGTTGTAAGACTTCTCTGCTGGCACTCTGAGCTAATAAACCCCACCTTGAGCAAGCTCCTCATCATCTTATAGGACAGGAAGAAAAGGTTGAGTCTTCTCGAAGTAACAAGTCGATACGTGCTATCACTACTGGCGAATAAGGACTAAGCAAGTCAGAGAGCAGCATTAACTCCATAATAAATCAGTATAAGCCAGCCATATTTTAGTTTGAACTGGATAGTAAGTTCTTGACTTCTTAGGAGAAATCTGTTTTCAAACAACCTTGTAATCAGAGTTGAAAAACAGCCTGCTGTTAAGATGCAGCATGAAACAGCTTAAGCAAGATGCTGCTTTCAGCAACAAAAACACAAATCTTCATAGCCTAGAAAGCAATTTCTAGTTTTATATGTATATTCTTAAGTAAAGTGGACTTTCACAGTACCTACTCATTTATAAATTTCAACTGAAAATGGAAAACTATGCATCCCTGATTCTGCCAAGATGGGAAAGGAGCAGCTATTTTGTTCTACAAGGGAAGAGCATCAGTCAAAGGTAAGAGTCTCTTACATTCTCAGACTTGTTTACTCAGAGTAAACAGACTGTTGCCCATATTTTAAGAAAAAAAAAAGTTAAGTCTTCCACTTCCACATGTGCGACCTACTGCCTGTATATGCCAAAGGGATTACAGTTTAACTTCCTGAATGCTCTCAAGTTTGGTTTTATAACAAAGCATTAAACATGCAGATGTTTGATGCTCAGATTTGCTTCAACACATATAGATTTTAGCTTCTAGAGTTTTGAAGTTTCTGCTCTCCAATTTTACATCGGTATGGAGATGCCGTGAATAAAGCCCACAGCTGGATACACATCTGCACTCTGAGAAAGGCAAAAAGTACTCCAAGGAATAGGATAGTCGCAGAGAACCAACCCAAGTATGTTTTCTTTCTTAGCTTAAATGAAGCAAAACCTTTGCTCTATCCAGCCATATATAAGCTTTCACTGAAAAAAACATGAATCTTTCCTCAAATATAACCCTTTCTACTAATTTTTTTTCCTATACTGCAGTTAATGTTCTATTCAGACAGTGTTTGATTAATCTACTTGCAAGCTCCGAACTGGCACTGATCGCATATTCTCAATACGCGGCATCTAAGATACATCATAAACTGAGCATAAGACAAAGATCTCCAAGAAACCACTGTCAATATCAAATAAAAAACTAAAACTGTTTCTCCAGAACAGCAGTCTTCCAGCCATGACTGTTAAAGCAAATGATTCTCGGAGAGATTCATGACCTTGAATGTATTTAACGGGCGGCTACCATCATTTGCTATAGACGCTCCTTTAAATGAAGCCTAAAGTACATTTTTAAATAAGGCTCAAAAGCAGAACCCGTGCCATCTGAGCAATTTCACCAATATACCTACACCATATAGAGCAGAAAATGACAGAATCATTAAGCAGAGTTTCAGCTTGATATCAAACAGCAAATCCATCTAAGTGCACCCAAAGTCCTCAGTTTAATGCCATAGCCAGGATGACCCTCCTTCTGCCTTCGGTCCATAAACCAAAGGATACAGCCATCAAGGACAAGCCAAAATACTATACTGCATCTGCGTTTGTCAACACTGCTGGAAAACTATCAGCTCCTTCCTGAACTGCACAGCAAGAGATTAACAAGAGAGTTCTGTGAAAAGCCAAACAGGTAAGTTAAAAACTGGAAGATGTGGTTGAAAGTAGGAAACACTTTAGGTACTTTATTTAGCTCATCAAAAGGTGGTGGTTAAGGAGCAACGTCGATGCGTCAGACAAGGCCTGCATGAGAAACAGGAGTCTAAAAATGGAGGTCCCTTCAGATTAACACAAAACAACAGGTTTCAAATGGAAATTTGCCCCAAGTATGAAGCGGTCCATCAATCAGAACAACTTCCCAGAAGTTACCGTAGACTTCAGCACTGTAAACGTAGATGAGAATTTTATTCTATTTTTCAAAAGGTCAAGCTTAAGCAGAACTACAGCCTGTTTATTCGAGGATGTCCAACCGTCAGCAGGCCCACATAACAATTCATAGTGGCTCCTTTGGGCACTGCAACCTCCAAGTTAACCAATTCCCTTCTGTTAATGACTGACTGGAAAATCGATACATAAAATGTTGACAGCAATTTCAAAGTGACCACTGTAACAACACTGAGCAAGGACCCTTAGAGTTTCGTCTAGTCAGATAAAAAGAAAACTATTAGGTACTGCAAAACCTGTTAGAAGTCTAGAAAACAGTCACCCTCAGCTGAGGACACATGAGGCTACACTTCTTTCATAGAATCATGGAATGGTTTGGCTTGGAAGGGACCTTAAAGCCCATCCAGTTCCAACCCCCCTGCCATGGGCCGGGACACCTTCCACTAGACCAGGTTGCTCCAAGCCTCATCCAGCCTGGCCTTGAACACTTCCAGGGATGGGGCATCCACAGCTTCTCTGGGCAACCTGTCCCAGTGCCTCCCCCCCCTCTCCGGGAAGAATTCCTTCCTGATATCTACTCTAAACCTCCCCGCTTTCAATTTCTTTGCTAACGAGTAGGTAACAAAGTCTTTGGTTAACGAGAAATTTTACATTGACATGCACACATCTATCAGAAACCCAATACAAATCTCCTTAAAATTGGTTGCAATACAGGACATTGAAAGTATCTAACGTCAGGTACAAAATCCTCTTGCTGCTAGAGAACTCAACCATTGAGTAAAACTTACACTTCTTTGGTATTCCCCCTTCAACTTAATAGCATCATTTTAATCAAGTGACTTCTCTGAGAAGTTAAAGCTGCCCGTCAGCATCATTAAACACTGTAAAAGTCTGCAAAGATATATTCATGGCCCAAGTTACATATTTACATTCAGGCCAGTCCCAAAGGAAGAGGGATTTAAGGGCACCAGGCCACTGACACGTGCCTTCGGTGATAGCTACCCCACGCAGCCAGGGACCAGCACCCAAGACAAAGATGTGCCGGCCTGAATGCCATTATGCCAGAATAAATTATTCACAGTGCAATTCAAGATATCTACGAAGCAGGGGGAGGAGTACTGGGAGGAGGGGGACAGGACATAGTCCTCAGAAGCTATTTTTGCTTTCTCTAGCACAGTTCCTAACTGGAAGCTGCTCTGTATCACTAACCAGGTACCAGACAAGTCAAATGAAGGCCACTGACAAAACCAGGTACTAACACCACAACACTCCATTTGGGGACTTGTTACTGTATTCAGTACCTCCTTCAAAACTCCCTGCAGTCCATGTTCCAAGAAATATATAAATGGCCATTACTTGGATGGGACTTCAAATAAAGCTTTTTTTTTTCCCCTCCCCCCAAAGAAATTAGAATATGAATGTTTCTGCTTCACCAAGAACTCCATAGCCTATTGTGAACAGATGATGCTACGAGCAGATGTACACAATCAGATTCACAATCAAGCAGATGATCTCTTCTTTATCAGCCATCTTGACCTGTCTGGCTCGATTTACATAAACTGGTTTTATTCACTACAGCATTTATTATGTAAACCTCGACAAAATCTTAACTGAACGTGCACTGCCACATCACTTCCAGAAAATACATAGAGAATGGCAGGGAGAAGGTCAGTAGAAATGTATTTGCTGCAATGAGTGACTTCAAATGCCTCAGGCTTTACCCTCTGATCACATTAAGGCGCAGACAAGCAATCGCAACTGTGGGAGACAACACGGGAACACATTCTGGTGGGAGAACACCTACAGCCAAAAGAACGCCCTCCCCTTGATTTAAAGGTCGAGTATCGAACAACCCTACTTTAATGCTGCTAAGACAGAGGAAGAGCAAGAGACAGAGAAAGTTTTGTAATGTTAAAAATAGAACTCTCAGCCGTTTGGCAGGTATGCCAATTCTTTTGTTCGTCACCCTTTTCATCACCTAATTTCAAAGTCTCACAGTGCGAGACAGAAGTTATTCATCAACATCACAACCAATGCCTTTTTTTTTTTTTTAACCCACACAGTGGTTTTTTTAGATCTAGCTGTAAGGTCACTATCAATTTTAATCAAGCAGTTGTAACAAGAGCTGTAACAAATGCTACGCTTCTGCCAGTCCGCAGGTCTCAGTTTCACTATGGGGAGAGGAGAGCAGATTTACATTGTCTTATTTAAATGGAACTACAAATTACAAGGTTTTAATACAAACTGGGTATTAAGAATTGGGTTGTTTCGAATCTTGAACAGATGCTTAAGCTGTTCCAAAGAGTTCCTTGTCACCAATGTTGAGTCACCAAAGAAAAAAAAAAGGAGAGATCGGTTTGTATTATTTATGGCACTACATACAACATTTAAGACATCTCTGACAGGAAATGCAGTAATCAAGTCTCAAACGGATCTTAAAACCCCAATCCTCAGTCCAAGAATGGAAAACGTAGTTACTGAAGTCATGGCATTTCCTGGACGGCTTCCATCACGTCTACCTATTTCCGCATCACATCCACCCAGCACACTGTGTCAGCAAGTCGCTGCCCTATTGTTTCAGCGCGGGGCTGCCCAGACCGAGCTGCCAGTTTGCAGAGTTCTTGTTCCCAACCACACCACAAGAGGATTGGTTTGCTTTTCTAGCACACGTAACACCCAAAAGATAACACCTCAGTAGTTTTAGAGAGCAGCTGATGCCCCAATAAAAACCAAACTCAGCCACATAAAGTTTATTTAAATGGTATTGGCACGTCTCAACACGCAGCAGTGAAGAGCAAGACCTCTGGCACAACCGATGAGCTGAGATCAATGCGTTCCCATCCAAAAGGAAAAACACACCAGACTCTGCTAGGTTAAGATCAGAGCCAAAACGTTTCATACGCCTGGACTTTCAACTGCCGCTAAAAATAGTGAAACAACAGAAAGGAAAACGCTTCCAGCTGTGCACGAAAAGCCTCTGCAGCACAACACCAATTTACGCACTCTAATTTAATTAAAGATTCAACATTATACGATTATTGTCAGGGACAGCGTCGCACAGCTGAGGTTACCCCCCATTTCCACACCGCAACAGTGAGAACGGGGGTTTTATCACATTTAGCTCGATATGGGTATTTCTCCTGAATCAAGTTACTCGACTCAAATTCAAGTCTTTCCAGTGCCAGCTATGCCACGTTCATGGTAACAGTCGTATTTTACGCCATGGTAACTGTATCGTGACCTAGTCTCGTGATAAGAAACATTTAGCATCCCTTAAGGAAAAAAGGTTCGCCATTGGATACAGGAGTACCCAGTCTCGCCTGCTCTTTCCATTTGCTCCCAGCCATTCAAACAGTTATGCTGCAGAGGCAAAACGCGGCTCTTTCTGAAACGACTTGATCAAAACAAAACAAAAATCCCCTACCAAAGCATTATAAGGTTTTTCTCTGACCTTGCAGCTAATATGTCACAGATTCCGGGGGAGGCTGAATAACGCAGCCAGGCTTCGCGGCTGGCTGGAAACCTTTTTATTCCATTTACTGCTAAAAATTATTCCGTTAACCATAGGGTTCTACGTGTGAAACTATCAAAATTAAGCATCTCTTCTAAGGTTGACTAGGCGTCTCAGCAAGCACAGCTCAGCCGCTTCTCCTCGGTGCTTCCCCGGCGCTCAGCAGAAAGGCTTCCAGCCCCAGCAGCAGGGCAAGAACATAATACCGAGCGGATTACTTTCAGATCCGTATCAAGCCGAGAAAATAAACATTCCCACTAGGAATCTGAATATAAGTGCTTCATCCTCCTCCTCCCCCCAACGCCTCTCCTAATCCCAAAGTCATCTCCCC
>NW_010251633.1:0-1010 GCF_000690775.1 Eurypyga helias | reverse complement strand
TTTCGTTAGATTTCTCCCCACCCAGATCTTCAGCCTGCCTAGGTCATGCTGGATGGCAGCCTTCCCTTCCGGCATGGCAGCCACTCCTCCCAGTTTGGTATTGTCAGCAAACTTGCTGAGAGGACATTCTAGCCCTTCATCCAGGTAATTGATGAATATATTGAATAAGGCTGGACCCAGCACTGACCCCTGGGGGATCTGTATCGTTAGCATGAACTTTTACCTTCCATAATCTTCTTAGCAACTCTTAACTTCAAAAAAGTTATGCAATGTTTTGCATAAATATTGGAATTACACATCTGTTCTCATCAACCTTTAAGCTTTCTATTCATGTGGAATGAATCAAAAAAGTAAATATAACATTCTTACTAAGATTGAATGACCAAGGTATGTGCTCTGTGGGATGCTTTTTCTGTAGCTGAGATCGATACCTTGTGGTAGAGGAAGGTTATTTCTAGCCTTCTCACAATTTTGCAAAGGTACAACAATGCTAGGGAATGTAAGGAAGCTACAATTTTAGAAGTGATAAAGTTCAGATAATTTGGAAATATTTTTACATGGTTTAAAATCAATATCTGTTTTCTAAATCTAGACTCCATCTTCCGCTCCCCCTGCCCCAAGAACCCAAGAAACGAACTACACATCAAAACTAAGAAAAATGCCATGGATTTCATGTGGACAAAAAAAACCCCAACACCCACCCAAACAAAAAACCCAACCCAAACCAACCAACCAAACAAAAAAACAACTAAGATCTTCCTGGTAAAGAAGCCCTAAACTGAGCAACTTTGGTAGTATTTGGAATACAAAATTCATATGAAAATGTATTTTACTTCTGGGACTCTGTGTTTCATCGTGCTAAGTAGATGTGTACTTGCTCTTATGCAGGTTTGTATTATAACATCCTCTCTTCTTTTGTTCTGAATCTTAATATTCTTTTTTTTTGAGTAATTAAAACCAAATTAAACATTGATCTATTCCAGAAGTAATACTTATAAACTTTATTTATT
>NW_010251632.1:0-4336 GCF_000690775.1 Eurypyga helias | reverse complement strand
GACTCTTCTGGGGTTCCTTACGTCTTTTCCTAAATTTATTTATCCCCGCTGATCGACTCCTGTTTTGTTTCCTCAGTTTAGTCCCTTTCCGCTAAACCCGACTCCTTAAAAAAAACAACCAATCCCAAGACACCCTAAAGCCAAACCCAAAAAGCTCCACAGTGAAAAAACTTTTCACCCTCTCCTGTTTAAGGGACTGTGTGTTTTTAATCTATATAACACCCAGAGCCGCAAGACCTGATTAATATGTGAAGCATAGCAGGATTACACAGGTGGCATAGCAGTAACAACTTCTGGGGTCTACAGGTTGTCTTTTGTATAAACTGTGCAAGATGATTTTCATTATGGTATAACTGAAAACAGACAATATTGATCTACTCTGTGTTTCGGTTTATGAACTTTAATGTGAAACAAAATACTGAAGAAAAAGAAATGCTCAGGATGAAACATAAAAAGTTCTTACAATAACTCTGCTAAGAATCAGTCCTAAGACTCTTGAATCTTCAGGCATGCTGTCCGTCAACAGATCTATGGCTTGGTGATTTAATAATATTAAAAAGTACCACATCTAAGGCTGTTGAGTGGGTGATCTTTGACATCGTATACATGAGAGATATACAAGGACTGGATGAGACTGGTGACTGTGGTAATTATTTGTGCATGGCATGGGTCATATTTTCAGAGTGCAGAGCTGATAGACCCAAAGCTTCAAGTTAAAATTCAGCACACGGCACCTGCCTGTGAGGAAAGCAGCTCAGGTGTTTGAAATCACAGGAAGTCTCTCCTTGCTCTTCTCAGTGCCTCTGTCTGCTAGCTGATATGAAACAGCAGCTCTCTGCTGTAAGCTCACATCAGTTAGGAGACGTTAGCAGATGACATAGATTAGGGGCCAGACTTTTTCAGCGTCTCTGTCTGGCTCTGGCATGCTGGTGTAGCATGCGGTACTGGCAGGGGTAAGCTATGGAGTTATAGGCAAGACCTTTGCTCCCCTCCTCCTTTCTTTAACTGGATTTCCATCTCATCAGTCTGAAGCCTAAATAAAAGGTGGAAAGTAACATTTTTACCCCCAAAACTGCCTACAAGTTTTGCATGACTTGATCCTTTTTTGAAGCTCTCAACATTTGAGGTCTTGGTCTTTTAAAAAAATTACTTATTAGCTTTGTTTGTCACAAGGAAGCAATCTCCCTCCAGAGCTCATAGTCTCTGGTCCTTCTCTCTGTTTAAACAACCCAAGTGGATTTATTTCATCAGGATCCTCTCCTGGAATTGTCTCTGTGTAGGGAGGATCCCAATAGTTTGTGGCTGGCAGGGAAAGATCTCTTCCTCCCTGAGCTGTCTCTACCCCAGGATGCTAACTTGTCCTCTGCTGCATTAGGGCCTCCATCTGAGAGAGACCAGAAGCAAACAGGCTTATTGTGTGTTGAAATAAGAACGCTAGCATAAGTAGGTATAAAAGGTAAAACAAAAGATAACAAAAGCATGTATTAAAAAACCCACCCAACAGTTCTTGCAAAACTATAATCTGTCAGAATTTGCAATTATATTACAAAGCAACATGCTTGATAAAACTAGGTTGTTTGCACAAGAATTTAATTTTATGTAAGATCAGAAAAAAATGCTCATAGCATTAAAAAGCAAAACAAAAAAAACTTCTCAAAACCAGAAGTAGGGCATCCGAAAGTAGGTGTTTTTTTCCTATGAAAGAAAAAAATGGCAGAATCATGTGTCTGGGATTCACAGTGAAACAGGAACTTTTAGCCTTCTAAGAATTGTAGTTGGAATTTTCTTCTCTCACCTTGAACCAGTGCAGGAATTGGAGGCTGAGAGAGGATCCTTGTTTGTCCTTCTCTGTGTAGTTGTGCTTTGCTCAGGCATGGCTGAAAACAGAATCTGGTTGTGTGGGTTGTTTTTTTTTTTTTTGTTTGTATTATGATAACATTCTTGGTAAGCAGGTGAGCGCTGGAACGACAAGGGTGTAGCTTTTTATTGCTGTAAGTCATCTTTATGTTCATAAATAAGCCTTTGGAATAGAATGGGATTACTCAACTGTAAGAGAGTGCACAGGATGTGTCCATAAACTGAACTAAACCAAGCTATCCAATGTAATTAAAACAAGGATCCCATATATGAAAGAAGAGCCCTTGTTGATGATATAAAACATTATTAAAACAATCACAGCATGTTGATGTTGGTGCTTGAAATTTTACTTTATATGTCTAGCTTTGGTAATTTTACAGGGGCTGTTTTAGGGCCTGCAAAGTCTTGCTTGTACAAACGTGTGTGTGTTTTAGCTGGAGTCATATGGGTGTCTCATTTAGGAGTCCAATATGATCACTCACATAAAGGTGGTAAACCGTGGCTTTGAATGTCTCGTAATCATTTGTGCACTTAATGTACCTGAAAGTGGTTAGAGCAGGTGAACTGGTGGGGTCCATGCCTTGAGGGTCTCTTTCACAAGGCACAAATGCCAACTCGTGGTGCATTTTGAGAGAGCTTTGTAGGAGTTAATCACTGCCATTTAGGTTTCTGAAAACTGGATGGTCTTCTAAATTGTAAACCACATCTCTCCCCTCACAAAAGAAATACATGCCTTGACAGATCCATGCATTTATTTAAGTATCAAAGGACTTATTTCCAGGGGTATTTCTGTTAGCTGGGTCATGTGGGACAGATCCCTGCTAAAAAAAGAGAAGAAAGCAAAATGGGAAAGTTCATCTCCTTCACTTAAAATTTTACTTCCCATTTCTGTAGCAGACACAACTGTTAATTTGCCAGCACAGCAATTTCTTCTAGCATGGGAACTGCCCATTGGAAGAGCTGTTACTACAACTGTGTGTGAATCTTCTATTTAGAGGTCTTCAGCACAGTGGGGTTTACAGTGGGTGTCTGCCTTTTGCTATGCAGCCATAGGGGGTGTTCCAAAAGCCCCCAACTCAAATGAATACCTATTCGGTTAGTAGATGGGAATTTGGGAGGGTAGTCAGAGCCTGGCATGTGCTGAGCTCAGTTCGTTATTTGGCCTGTTTTGAAGATTCACATAGTTGCACACATGTGTGTGCATTCTCTTTCTCAGTCTGTAAGGAGGTCGTAAGTTGTTCCTAAGAAAAGGTGATGAATTGCATAACTGAAGAGCAGCTTCACTCAAAATTCATAGCACTGAGAGGTTTAGTCCCGCTTGCAACAGGGAGGTACAGTGTGATAATGGAAAAGTCACTGAATCACCTAACATTTTTCCAGCATAGAAGGTTGGTATTCAGATTTCTTTGCATTTTGGCTGTGAGTTTAGCTGACTCTAATTTTATCCAGCTTAGGGTTTTCTTGTTGTTAGTTCTGTTCATTTTCAAATTTTTTTTTTTTTTGAATGGGCAATAAAAACTGAGCTCACACGACAGGGTGTGTGCTCGACTGACTTACCAACGTCTCTTGGACAGGTGGCATAAGGCTGTATGAGAGCAGTGTAAACGTGTCTTGTAGCATTTTAGTGGTACTCTAATGTGTATTTTATTGCTGAAATAAAACACACGGAAAACATTTCCTTCTGAAGCTTTGTGTAAAACTGGTGTCACAGAAAGAAAAGAATTATTTAGTTTCTTAATAGGTTACTTTTATTTTTCAGATACTTTGACAATAGTGTGATTGGGAAAAAAAAAACAAAACAACCCCAAATCCTGAATGTGACACTCAGGTGGATATAGTTTTCAAAATGTCTTTCTATGTTTCTGGTCTTATTATTGGAAATTAACTGTTGAGTCTTTAATAATCCTTTAGAAAAGTCTCTTGAAAGGATTAGAGTATTAAACTTATCAGAAGTTTAGTCAGTATTTAATTTTTTAATGCAAAGAATATAAAGGTTTAGCTGTTGGTTTTAATGGGAAATAAAGCACCTGTGTATTTTCTTAGTTCAAGATTTTCCTACAAAAATGCTTTGATTTTTTGCTAGGTTAAAAAAATATGACTTTTTGATTTATTATATTGTTGTGATGATATCATTACTGCTTCCTCTTTCTTCAATGTATCTCACTCTTCATCCTCTCCATGTTTTCCTTGGCATCTGGGATTTAGACTGGGCATAATGTTGCTTTTCTGAAATCCCTCTAAAAGCTCCCTTTTGCCCCTCCATTTAATGCAGCAGTTTGAGTCACTTCATGCCAACTATCTGTTTATGTCCACACACCTCATCTGAAATTTTCATGTGTTTCCTGCTATCTTCTTTAAAATATGGCCAGACTCTTTGTGCTATCTTTTATTGACCCCTTTCCTTCACCTGTGACTGCAGGATGCTTTCTGCCTTCTTTCTATTATTTTCCTCTCTCTGCTTTAGGAAGGAAATCCTGCT
>NW_010251631.1:0-9671 GCF_000690775.1 Eurypyga helias | reverse complement strand
CTTGGGATTGCCTGGACCCAGGTGCTGGACATGGGGACAGACAGACAGACTGCTGTGTACCACAGACCAGGCTGTAATCCAGGTGTTCAGCGTTGCACCCTGTGATCTGCCATCTTCATCAGCCAGATCCCTACTCTTGTCACTGACAGCCTACACCATTTTCTACACCATCACTATTATGGGATTTCAGGGAATTCTTCTCGCTTTTTCCTCTGGCCTCTGAGTTTTTTTTACTGCTGCAGTTTTTCTATATTCCATGAACGCTGTGAATTATCCACCTTTTGATCTCTTTTACAGTTACCTTTGTGGTTTGCATAATCTCTCCCTTTCAGTTCTCCTGAAGCCCCTTAAATCCTTCTTCTTTTAGAGGGTTCTGCCCAGTAGTCCCACATGATTTTTAATTTCAAGAGATTTTTCTTCTTTAATAAACAGACGTGAGAAGTAGGGCCAAAGAGACAGTCTCAGAGAGCACACCAGGAACTCTGGATGGAGAAAGGGCCGTGTTTTTGTCTACCATTAACAGTCACTGCTTGGTTAAACGGCGACCTCATTGACAGCATGCAGCCCATGGGGTATTTTTATGGCTTTTCTGGTACATCCTGGTGCTGGAAGAGGCTGATATTCTCAAGCGAGATGAAGAGTTATGAGACAAGCTTAAGAAAAACATTGCCTTTTGGTGAAGGGCAAATGGCAATAAAATAAAAAAAAAAAAACAGGAAGCATGAGCAAGCATGGAGAAGGATGGAAACTGTTGCTTGGGTCACATGAAACTAGCCTAATACTATAAAATCAAAACTGTAAGGGGAAAATCCTGCATTGTACAGGGCTGGCCACGATGGACTAATAGGTTTTTACAGTCTCTGATTTCAGTTCTTGTATGGCTCCGGGGAAATGACAAGTCTCACAAAGCTCTTTTTCTTGCAGGAAATATCATGGGTAGGCGGTTGCCATCTCCGAGAGCTTCTCTGGATTCTGTTTAACCTAAGGCTCCACAGCTGTTTCAGGAGCCCAGGATTTCCACATTCACCTGCAGGGACACTGAACATCTGTTTTGAGGGACTGCTGTGGCGGTTCTGGAAAGCTATCCTGAGCAAAGCTGTGAAAACATTTTTGAAACATGCAGTGAGCGTTGTTGTGATGAATCTTTTGCACTTCTAACCAAAACACATCAGTATGTAGAAGGAGAATCACAAGGTGGTATTGCAGAAGGCAAATGAAGGACAAAGGGAGAGATGGTTGAGTCACTAAAGAAAAAGGCTAGGCGATAAGAGATCTTGATTCTGGGTTTTGGCGTAGCCACTGCCTCCTGCACAGCCTTCAGCAAACTTCTTAATAGCTTAATTTTTCCTGTAAGGTGGAGGACACAAAGTTTAAATATATTTAAATCATTAGAGCTTTTTGAGAATGTCGCAAAGTATAGGCACAGGAAAACCCCTTTGTTCTTTAGTGAGCTAATTGCCTAGGTAGCGAAACCCAGTGAATCCCTCTGCTCCACGCGGCGTGTTACTCGAACCATTGCGAGGCATGGCTTCAGCGAGCATGTTGACAGTGTCACTGACCGCGGTGGCACAGACATTCCAGGCAGCTCTGAGGGCAGCGGGGTATTGGCTTCACCATCCATAGCCACAGTGCCCCTTTCGGCACCAGGGTCTGCACAGCCAGCGTCCCCCTTGCTATAAATGGCACTGAACTAACACCAAGCCATACTGGGGGGATTTTCTGGCATCCTCCTGGACGGGTGGGTGGGCTGGACAGACTTGGCAAGAGCTTCTGAAGTTGCTGCCAATATTTAACAAAGGAATCCTTTACACGCATTCTTGCCTTATAGGGCACCTTTTCAGCCTGCTCTGTAGCACTTGAAGGAAAAAAAAAAGGTCTACGTTTAATATGTAAATAAAAGTATTGATCCAGTAAAAAGGTCATTGCATTCATCCAAGGCAAGATCACATTGCTTTCAGATAACTTTGTTTTTACAAGTTCATAAGCTTTTCCAGCACAGCCTGACATTTCATTGTGTGGCTGCATACCAAGATGAGGAAAATGGGGAACCAGGTCAATGATCAGCACTCAAGACACCACCACAGTGTCAAAGCTAATCAGATCATGGAATTCATCAGAGAGGACTTCATGTCCAGCTAAAACATGACTGAATAGTGAAAACAAGGAAAAAACAGCACAGAGGGGAGGGAATCCAAGTGTGCTATTCATAGACACTATAATTAAATGATTAAAGATCTGTATTTTTACAGAACAGTTAAGCCAGCTTTGGCAGAATTTAAAATTCCCCATCAGAAAGAATCTCCAAGACGGTGGTGATGAATTAAAACCAACTGGTGATTTAGGTGTAAAAAGCAGTGGAAAGAGGTTCTTAAATATTATCACTGATCAAACTGAACAAAACAACCCTCACCTCTCAACTTTCATGTCAGCTATTCACACAGGCTTCAACAAACAGCCTTGAAGAAACTTGGGAACTTCATGTGGCTTCATTTCACTAAGCACGTTGAAGTTTTAGTTTCAAGATTAAAGGGTGGGATTCTATTGCAACTGAATAGGATTATCAACTTAAACCCCGATTTTCAAAGCTGCATTTATGGAGTTTCCACACACTTAAGAGTATTTTAATGTCTATACATAAAATTCTGTAGATCTGAATGGTGCTTATTACGAACGGTGCTTAAATGTTAAAGAGTGCGAAAGGAATTAGAGTCCTAACAGGGAAGTTACATCTGTGCAAGTACCTGAAAAGAGCTGGGAGGTTCTTTAAGAAAATGCTCCGGTATTTCCACATGACCTACCAAAGGGAAGGAGCACTGGTATGCTGCCAAATTCCAAGAGAGCTGAGCAGTGATTAGAGTTTAACTCTGGCATCAGAGAGGCGGCTTGGTTTCCCCTGGAATTTCTCAATGTATAAAATGCTTAAGCTTTTTCTCAACTTTTCAGCTGGGGAGGAAAAAAACAAACCCCACCCTAAAAAGCTAATAAAGAACTTGCTTTAGGAAAACATCGGGTCGTTTCAAGTGCCTTCATTCAGTAAATTGTCCGTTCTCACAGTGTGGGAAGCATGGCATTCACCCTTTGATTGTGTAGCCATGAGCAGCATGGGAAGTGGGCAAATAATTTTGCTGAGTCAGTTAGGAATTAATACAACAGGGATAAGCTGCAAGTTCTGACACGGACTTTAAGTAGAAGGAAAATTGGCCAGAATGGTGGGGAGTCAGGCAGCCAGATCTCTCTCCCTGGCAGAGGATAACTGCTGCTGCGCGCTGCAACGACCCCTGCTTCAGCACGTCCAACCGCAGCTCAGGTACCACTCTGCACCCTCCCAGGGTAAGACCACGCAGCGTAAAGGCATCTCAGGAACAGGAACGAGAACTGAATCCCTCAGACAGGAGCCAAAGCGCAGTCACATCGACCGGGGAAAGCAGCAAGGGAAGCAGAGAGGAGGACAGACAGAAACTAACTTGAAAGGCGATCTAGAAAAGCTTCTTCCTCTGAGTATCCAGGGACGTTTCACAGGCTGACGGCACAGTGCCCGCTGCCCAAACCTGACTGTTTCATCAGGATGCTTCAGGCACACACCGGCACAGCACAGCGAGCAATGGTCTTGGCTCTTCATCTGGTTCGAACGGTGCAGCTCTAGTAACAGAAAGCGTTAGGGACTCCTACTCCTGTCCTGCAGCCATGCTGTTACATTAGCCCGTGCACACTCTCAGCCCCTTCACCTGTACTCCAGCCCTTACGCTTTGGAAAACAAAGAGAGCCGCCCTGGAAGGCCCGGCAGGCCTCCTCATATGCCAGTGTTGCAGGTTCCTGCCAGACGAGCACCGTGGGGCCGCATCCCCCCAGCGCAGCCGTGGCTGGAGGTCACCGCAGGAGCTCTCCCAGGGAGCTGCGTGCGCTTGGCTTCACCTTTAAGGGGACAAGTAAAAGTGTCACTCCTGGAATTTCACCATCACGATCAGGAAACAATATTTCCCCTTCAAAATCAAAGCAATCAAAAGCAAAAATCCGCCCAAAACCTAAACCAAGAGAGGCAACACTGGCAACAAAATTGGTCAGAGCTTTGCTTGGCAGACGTCTGAGCACGACGCCATCCGCCAGGAACGATCAGCCACGCACACAGCCACCTTTGTTTGTTACCCCAGGATTGGAGATTGACATCTCCTTCAGCATTGCCTACTGGCCCAGCTTTTCTTCTCCCCTGCCTTCATCGCTGATGAAGCAGTCACTGACTCTCCCCCAAGAACGTTTTGGGACATCTGCAATCTGCCAGTGCCAGAGGGGAGCTATGCTGCAGGCACAGCTGGGCTGAAAGGCAGCAGACATTCTACATAGCAGGGAGGTGAAATTAATTTCTATAAAAAACAGAAGCAAAACCTCATATTCTTTAGAAAAGTGCCAGTAGACCTTTAATGGTGCTGGGAACCAGCCAAGACTGTGGGTTACATTTCATGTGAAAGAATCCTGTATAATGAAGCGCACGGAAAAATATGCGGAGAGACTGACAGCGGTGTTTATTTTATTCATGGCAGTGCATTTATTCAGGGAAACAGAGGAAAACAGAGGAAACAGAGGAGCCCTGTACCGAGAAAAAAGGTAGTCTTCTTCCAATAATATCATAGAAACGCACAGGCCTAGGACAGAAGGGCAGAAGACAGTAGCTCCCTCTGACTGCATGGGCACAGTCATACTGCTCCTGTGATATCCAGTATTTTTATAGCAAGAGATGGAGCGCACAGGGTACAGCAGGCCCTTGGAGAGAAAGAGCTGATTTTTATTTCTTGAGGAGGTGGGAAGCTGAAGGGGAGGATGAAAAAATTGTATAAACCCTGTTTTATAAGCAAACTTTTAAAGGTCCCTTAGCAGGCTTAAAAAAAAGATGAAGTACACTCACTGCATCCTTTCTTCCCGTGAACGAAATGGGCCAGCGAAAACAACTGACCTCAACTCTTTAATACTGTGTTCGCTGTTACGTAGGCAAACCAGTCGGTCCCCTGCACTTCTGGAGGGGAGTTGCAACTCTTAAAAAAGTGAATTTTTTAATTATCCTTCTGAGATTGTGTTACAGCTAAACTACAGTTTATTGCTAACATCAGCCAACACGACAATTCAAAGAATATTCCTGTTTTCAACCACCCTGAATTCCTCCATATGGCAGGACTTTATACTCGGCTAATATGGCTCATTCCCCTGCAGAGTATGCCTTTACTTACATGGGTCTTCTACAAGCAAGGAGACGTTTTGGCTTTTTTTCTTTTTTTCTTTAAACAGGAAAAATAATTTCGAGTCTTCCACCACTGGCTGTAAACTCAGGCAGGCACATGGCCCCAGCTCTACAAAGCCATTCACAGCGGAACTAATAAATCCTGATTCCTTGCAGACTTACGTCTTCTCTTCCTACCTTCCCCACCTCACCCCTCCCGCTGAGCCCCATGGCCCAGCATACTCCCCAGGGGCCCTTTTCACACGCAGCAGGCTTAGCTCCTATTTATGTCCTCAAACTACTGCTTGAGCAAAAGGAAGCAAGTGCTGCGCCAGGTTCCGTGTGTGCAGACTGACAGACTTTTGTTGGGCCTGACTTGCCTATGGACTAGCAAAACCTACTTGGCAACCCCTACCCAACACAGAGAACATCTTTGGATTTATTGTCTCCAACAAGCCACTAGTTTTCATGCAGCTGGTATCAAGTCAGTTGTCTGTGAGATCTTTCTTGTTACTGAAGTTGGCCAAAATATTTATTTTTGAGGAGGGAGTAGGACAGGACAGCGCAAATGCAAAAGCAGACGTAACTGTGCTAAAAATCTTTGAAATATGACAGCATCCTCTCGCAATTGTGTCCCACTTCTGTTCAGCCGAGAGGTGACTTGGAGAGATTCTGACAGGCTTTTGCTAAATTGGAGATATTTCAGATCCTGCCGATTTCACTGGCAATTCCTCGGCTCAACAAAACAGCATTGCAAGGTACCAGCTAAAACACCTCGTACAGCTAGTTAGACAGTTGCTAATTACAGTTGCCTGCTGACAATCCAGGATTTTTCCAGGACATGTGTGCTTTTCCCAGAAAAATAAACCTGTGTGTAACAATTCAGGTTTCTAACAGACACAAAGGTCAGTATTAATTCTGTAACCCCGATCCCTTACGCACCTGCCCCAAAGGCTGGTGTGCCACGTGGCCATCTCAAAGCCAGCCCGTGGCAACGGGAACCCACAGCTGTTGCCAGAGGAGGTGGCCAGCTGACAGCTGCTGGGGGTTGTGAGCGGAGTCACGCACTGGGGTTACAGCTCAGCCGACGGTCAAGTCTGTCGCTCTCACTCCTGACCTCCACACCTGAGCTCGGTAAATCCAGTCCTGGCTTTGGCTACACCTGCCAAGGGCTCTCCCCCCGCCTTTTGCCTTTGCTTTGGATTTAAGAGATTTTCTGTGCAGTCAGTGACCCATCTTTAGTAAAATCGAATTTTGTCCTACCTCTCCCTCTCTGCCTAGGGGCACAGTAACTTCAACCTTTCCGATCAGCTGAAAATTCCTAATTTTCACTTTCTAATCTCCAGAGCATAGTCAGCATACCAAGTCCTTCATGGAGCATAATGTGATCCCTCTGGAACAGAGAGGTTTTAATTTGCTAGTGCTTTGTGATTTATTATCAATGTAAACCAGTTTTTACTAGCCAACTGCAGCAAGCAACGTTCACCTCCACCTTTGCCCTGCCATGTCAGGCAGACACGCTCAGTACGGCCAGTGAAGCTGGAGCGCAACATCCAGTCCTGCTCTGCAGCCAAGGTGTGTGTGACACCTCTGTGCAGATCACACAATCACAGACGGGTTTGGGTTGGAAGGGACCTTGAAGACCATCCAGTTCCAACCCCCCTGCCATGGGCAGGGACACCTTGCACTGACCAGGTCTGCAGATACAGGCTTTAACCACTGGGCCTAGGCACGTCTTACCCCCGCAACACGCACCCGCCGTCCCGATCAGCACGGTGACCGTGTGGGGAGTTCGCTGTACCCGGCGCAGGCTTTCGCCCCCTACCCCGGACTGCCTTGCAGGACAGTCAGAAGGCTGGTGTCGGACCCAAAACTCCCCTGGGCTCTTCCACCGAGGAAGATGGGCACCACAGGGCAGGATGAAAACTGTAGCCCGTCACCTGGGCCAATGCGTGAAGTCACAGGGTACCGTGTCCTCTGGTCCCTCAGACTGCGAGTCCACGTACAGGTGAGCTGGTCCAAGCCTCGGAGGCCATCTCCACCCGTTATCTTCTCAGTGGTCTTATTCCCCCCGTTCTGTCAGTTACGCCCAGGCGTAATGCTGCCTTTCGCTCTGTCTGGAAGAGGGAAGTCCCTGGTTTTGGAATGCTGTCAGCTGAGCACCAGAGACTGACACTTGCATGTTCCTTTCCCCAAGAACTGCAATACTTCACTGCACGTGCTTGCGAATTGTCCTGCAATACCATCCCTCGCACCTTTTAACTGCAGCCACCTTGCTGGCACATTTTGGACAGTTTTTTTGGTTTTAAGCATTTGTCAAGTCTGAGACAAGGGTGGCATTTTTACATGTGTCCTGAAGCTACACTGAGTGTTACATGGAGCAAGTACCAACGGTTTCACTGGTGAATATTCATGCTGACAAGTCAAGCACTGTTCAAAGGCAGCTTGCGCAACCCGGTTCAGCTTTGTTGTGCACAGACACAACTGTGTACTTTTGGTGCTGGGCATGGCTATTTCAGCTTTTGTTCGGAAAGAAAGGAACCAGAGCATCTTGGTTAAAACAACTCAAAATTAGAAAGGAAAAAAAGCTTAACGCATATTAAATAAATTCTAAGAACTGAGTGAAACTGCTTTTGTTTGGGAAAAAATCAGCAGTTCACTCTCTGGAAGATACTTAGCCTAAAAAAAGAAACACCTGCCAAAGAAGGATGATTAAGGGAACGTGCATCTGGCAATGGCGCATAAAGCAGCATTGCATAGACACTGAGCCCAGGTCATCACCTGGACTTGGAACATTCATCCTCAGAAACCTCCAGCTAAACATAATCGTAATCAATCATCAGTAAAGGATCTTTTCTTCAGATAAAAAGTTGCAACTAGCAATGTTGATTCTGCCACCTAGAAAGTCTGCAAATGAAGGCAACAGAGAAAATGAATTGCTTCCCTTGTTTATGGCATCTGACGGACCCGTTGCACTTAACTGTTAGTGGGGGCTCAATACAGCCCCTCCAGTCACTCCAGGCCTGTGACTGAATGCTGGCGCACAAACCAGAGTGATTTCATAGCTGTTGCAGAGGGTGACAGTGCTACATATCAACTTGCACCAACAAGTCATTTCTAAACAATGTGCACTGCTTATTTGGCAAAATAAATGTCTAAGGTGCTAATGCAACTAATTTTATTTTTTAAGCCAGTTTACAGCAGGATTAGGTGCCCTGTACGTCAGATTTATGGAGACTTGCATGATTAGAAGCACTGTAACACCACATATATGCTACAGCTTGTAAAGCGCTTCATTGGAGAAAATGAACTTCCTTGAGCTTCTTTTAAGCATTTGAATTTCAAGAGGCATTGGTGTACATGTGCAAGTCAGAGGGTGCTTCACTTCACTTCTCCAGAGAGAAGAAAGCATGCTGGGCCAAACCCTGCCCCCACCTCACCTCTGCAACTGCCGCTGCATGGAATGGCTCTTTATAACCTGCACTTACACCTGGCTGCAGAAAGCTCAGATGTTTGTGAATCCAGAGCCGTCTGATGTTCCCAGGGCATTAGTTCACACTGATGACTTTCTTAATTATTTGTGCGTACGTTATCTTCTGCACCCAACCTGAGTGGATGAGGGAAGAAGTAATTATTATGAAGGCTCTAATAGAACAGGCTGGAAGTTTTGTGTCAATGCTACCTTGAAGGGGAAACTGAATTCCAGCAAAGGTGTGCTTTCGGAATTAAACTGCCTCTAGCCTATGAACATATTGTTTATTTTTAATTAAAAAGACTAACAGACAAATTCTGCCTTTGGTACTAAATACTCATTTTAGATATTCCATACAGCTCTGCATATAGACCCTCACAGTGAGAGTCTGGTGTAGGTCATCACTTACAGCCTAATAATCTACAGCCTTTCCCTTGTACGTGTTTGAACTACAAAGACTCAGAAACTTATGATTTTATTCAAGCAAAGGTTCTTATCCAAGAAGTTAATGCCCTTACAAAATCCTGCCGTGGCTGAAGTGCCCGGGGAAAGGGGGGTGGGTGGGTTGGGGAGGGAGGATGTTACACCACCATCTGGAACACTACAGGCAGGGAAAGATTCATCTTGTAATTACGAGTGGATAGACCCTCCAGCAAGATGTTTTCCACACCAAAGCCTTATTATCCCTTTTTTTTTTTTTAATTTGGAGACATGATGCTTTCAAAAAACCCCACCCAAATTACAGCTGAACAACAGCAAAGTAAACATTCCCTTTCGATCTACGAGTATGGTCTAAATCCTAAATCTTCCTAAATCCACCTTAAGGGACTAAAATTAATTCTTTACGTTAATGAACCCATTAAATTATAAAGCATCATGGCAATTCTAAAATAGCAATTGTTTCATGGGCTCATCAGCATTCACTTCCAGAGACACTATGCGTTTTAGAAACCAAAAGCTTAGTAGAATGTGCTGGCTTTGGTTGGGACAGAG
>NW_010251630.1:6095-9293 GCF_000690775.1 Eurypyga helias | reverse complement strand
CGCCGGGGGGTCGGCGGTGCGGAGGGTGCGGAGGATGGGGATGGAGGATGCTGAGGGCGCAGGCAGCACCTGGCGTCAGTGCAGGGGTTCACCAGCAGCATCACAGCGCTGAGCACGGTGTCAAATAAAGCTACATTTAGGGCCGACGGTTTTCTTCCCGTTCCCCTGCAGCTGCTTGGTCTACCAACTCTGGGCTCCTAAACCAGACAGTAAGTCTTAAATGAGAAGAAATAACGTTTAGTGGCCTCGTGATGGTAGGGCATTTCCACAACGTGTGTTTTGCTGGAAATACTTCCCTTTTGTAAAGTCCATTGTTTGATTTCTTTCTTTAATTGTTTTATTCTTTAAAGAAGAGAACGTACCAGTTCAGTGGGCAGCAAATAATTATGCAAGAGGAGGTAAGGTTACGCGGTGGAAATTATTACTCCTAACTAATGCGGTGCATGAGACCAAATTGCCTGTAACAGGGCTCCTCAGCCAAAGACAACGTACGAAAGAGATTGTCATATACTGTATTAAAGAAAGAAAACCTGCTTGTTTTATAATGGGTACTAAGATCCTCATCAATATTCCTTGGGTTCTAAAGCAAGATTGCTCCTCTGAAATTATCATCAGCATTGCAAATGCTCCCCTCTTTAGAAAATAAAGTCAGTAATTCTTCATCAGTTGAGCAGAAGAAAACAATAAAATGTTTGTTACTTTTTTTTAGCAGGAAACTGCCTCCACTGTTAAGCTACTCAAGTGTACAGATTCGCTCTGGTAACAGAGAGGTATCCTTATCTGTATGGATTTAAATATGGAAAGAGACCATGAATGGAAAGAACAACTTCAATCAGGTATTTTAAGTTACAACTGAATCGTGTGTTTATGGCCCCAGACAGCGTGCTCTGCAAAATGTTCCAAAACACTCATCTCTAAGCTTCCAACTATTTCTCACTTCTGCTCTAGTAAAACATTTTGAGAAGGAGAAAAAAAAATAATAAGGGTTTGCTATCAGGATCTAAGATAAGGAAGTTGGAATAATAGTGATAACCATTTCCAACTGGGTGATGAAGGTAGTTTGCTCCTTTTATTTATTACCCACCATTAACACCTAGGTCATCATTTCTTAATATGTAAGAGTTTTGTTTCCAATACATGATCTTTACACTGTAAAACTAATTTTCGAACCATGGTTTTAAAGTTCACCATTTAGACGATAATAGCTTAAATATCCAGTTTCTCTATTTATTGCAGCAATAGGATAGCTGTTTCTATAAAGCAGTCTAGATAATATGTCATATCTCTCTTCAGCAGCTACTGCACACACGATATAGGAAACTCACCTGCTACTGGTTACTCATTAAAGTTAAGTGATAGGGATCCACATAGCAAGGTTAAATTTCAACACTTTAAACCCTGCTGATAGTTCCTAATAATAATGTTTAATTTTCATTCCAAGCATTTATGGTATCATTAACTTGAACTGGTTTTTTTCTTCTTCTCATTAGTTGGAACCAATGAACCTTCCTGCAAAACAAAAATTTTCAGACACAATAACAAAATAGAGGCAGAATTTGACCCCTGCTTAAATTAAACAACCTAAATGGGTTTAATGTGAACATCCTATTAACCACATGCAAAGTTTGATCAAGATTTTAAAAAATGAATAGAGATTTCAACCTCTTAGTAGGGAAATGTTAACAGAAACATGATTTTCAAAACAGGAGCACTCAACACTCTCTTAAAATGGTCTGTTATGTAAGGCAACTAAAATAAGTACTCCATTTTAAAACATAAGATTTTTTTAAATGATACCTTTTAATTTGGGGCAAAAAAGGTTTGCAAGTAATCACCCAAATTCCCTTGACACTGAAAAGTCTTGCTGCAAAAAAATTCAGCCAAGTTCAAACCATTTCACATGGAAAGAAAAAGATGAGAAAAAGAAAGAAGGATGTTTGCTACGGCAGAGAGGGCTGCGGAAAGGGAAGGGAAGTCAATGGGCTGCAGAGTGGTGGGACCCATGGTGGGACCCATGGTGGAAACAGGGCAGGCGTCTGGTCCTGTGCTGTTCCTCGTGCTTATGCTAGCATGGCACTGTGCTATGATGTCTCTCTCTGCTCATTCTTCCGTCTTCTCCCTTTTTAGGAAGCCATTGGAGGAGCTATTATACCCAAGGCAGAAACCACTGCTATCCTTTCAAGCCTCTGCCCCTGCCACAAAAAGGTTTGTGATTTTGCAGCGGGGGCAGGATATCAGCAGTGACAGATGCCTATGTGTCCTTACAGTATTGACCAGGTCAAACTTATCAATGGGGTTTTATTTCACAGGGTAGGTCATAAAGTATTCATTGCCCTAGGTCATCTAGACTCATGGAATAATTTAGGTTGGAAGGAACTTCCAGAGGTCATCTACTCCAACCTGCCCAACACATGTCTCTCGTCAAAGTTACAACAGGTTGCTTGAGGCCTGCTAAGCTTTGAAAAGTTCCAAGGACAGAGGTTTCACCACCTGTATGGCCACCTGTGCCAGTGTCCAACCACCCTCATGGTAAAAGGTTGTGGGTTTTACCTTATATCTGTATTTGTACATCTTGCTTCTTGTGTAAATACTTCCCTGGTAAATCTGGCCCATGGCATTTAATCATCCTCTCCCCAACCCTACAAGGATATTAAAAATCACTTTTGGCTCATACATTTCCTTACAGACAATGATATATGTGGAGGCATAAAACCAGCTAGCTTTAGATACGTCACGGCTTCTATTTTATTCCTCTTTTGAAATGGAGTAACTACCTCCAGTCTTTTTCTAGGAATACTGCTGTTAGACCACCCCTTAATCTGTGGAGGAAAAAAAGCCCTGTTCTCTACTGTCCTCTTATTTCTCATGTTTATGATTCCTGCTTACCAGTTGTTGTAAACTCTGTCTTGTTATTGTTGTTGTCTCACAGCCTCACTAGATTGCCTGTATTCCCCTTAACCTTTGCTTTCTTGCTTTCCATCTTTCTCCTGATGGAAACTGCATGCTTTAGGATGAGATTTAAGAACATGGCTAAGTGCCTAACCATGCCTGTAGAAGCCTAAGGGATTCCTTTCCAATGTGCTACGGTTCCAACAGCTCCAACTGAATCTCTTTTCTCATCCAGCAGGAACTCTTGAGGGCCCTACTGACCTTAGACACTCTCCCCTCTGCCTTTACAGTTTACCTAATGACAGGAAT
>NW_010251630.1:0-6064 GCF_000690775.1 Eurypyga helias | reverse complement strand
CAGGAATGCAGTAGCAGAAAGGAGGAGCCCCAGGCACACAGTTCCTACAAAAGGTTTCCAACGACTAGTTGTCCTCTGATACACTAGTGGAAGCTCAAGCTGTCAGAGTTCGTATCTATTCCAGATTTTTCTGGTGCCTCCAGCTTATGAGTAAGTTCTCGTTATGTCACTTGGATAACTCAGAGGGCATATCTTATTCAAATTATTTGAGGATCATAGATGCTGTCAAATTATTTGAACAGACACATTCAAAAGGCCAAATATTTTTATATTTTTTATGAAACATAGCAGTAAATTGTTTTTTTTATTTTAAAGCATACCTGCAGCATATATTAGGTTGGTGATTAGCCATCTAATTTAGAAAGAAGGTTACTCCAGTTACAATGACTTACAGTCATTTAGTTTTGAGTCCTATATTTATGCTATGAATAAACACTAAGACACAAGATCATTTGCATGGAAGATGAACAGCTGACGATCTTTTATTAAATCGCTCCTAGATTTCAACACAGACATTAGATGCAGGAAACTGTGTTTTAGCCCCTGAAATTTTAAGTCCTATTCCAGATTCCTGTGTTAGGACTAGGCCATCTCAATAATGCATGAAGCATATAGGCATCTCCATATGAGGGTTGCAGAAGCTGGGGCACCGAATAAGGAACCTTTCAAACTGGCCAGAATCATGCAGATGGCATCTCCTCTTGTGTCCCGTACTGAGATTAGTGATGCTGCCAACCTGTCCTGGCGGTCAGTGGTCAGAGCACTCCCTCCAGCCCCCGCGTGGCCATACTGCCCAGGAGAAACACTAGAGATCTTCAGCATTTCTGAAGCACAAGCACCCTGAGGTAAGAGCACCTGGAGCGGTTGTCTCTCTCCATAGGTTTTCTTAAATGTATTTGGGCCAGAGAGGGCAAAGGTGAGCATGCCTCCTGTACCTACAACTTTGCAGAAACAAGCAGTATAAATGAAAAATAAGTTGCAGTTGACTCAAATGAGGACTGATGGGCTTCTATGTATTTTCAGAAGAAAAAAATTCAGGTGATTCTGAAATAGTAATATCAAAAATTTCAGTGCATCAAAGATTAGGCCACAGTTGAATAGGAATTTTCAAAATCAGAACTGCTATTAGAGTGGAAGAGATGTGAAAGAGGGGATGGCCAGAAGTTCGTATCTGGTAAATAATGGAGGTCACTATAGTCTAAAGGAAAAGCTCATAACAAGACACATCAAAATATCAGTCACCTGCTTCTTTCAGGTACATCTCTAGATGATCTAATGCGTAAACTAAGACTATATGTTGCTATGTCTTAAAGGAATTCTGTTAACTCTAGGGATCAAGCTGAGTTTCACAGAATATTTCCTCTGTGCCCCAAGAAACCAGAAACTAATCCAGCCAACACCCCCCAAAAAAATACTTTACTTGTTTCCTACACTGGAAACCCAAAACCAGAATGTCCTCTTGCTGAATTCCTAAGTAGCCATATTCTGACCTTGCCAGGTTTCTTTGGGTCTGCTGTGGGTTGTTACCATGCCTGCTGGAAGGAACTACTGACTTGCAAGCTAGCCAAATTGCACTCTTCTCCTTGAAAACAAACAGTTTTGAAGACAATGACCCAAGGATCTCTTTCCTTATTTAGAAACTGTGTTTGGCTACTAAAAGACTGCATTAAACATTAACATTTTTGATTGGCATGTTTTCTCCAAAACTTCTAGGTATTTGGGTAATATGATTTTGAAAATTCAAATATTGTGAGAAATGAAACATTTCTATCTGCAAAAAAATATTTCCTGTGCTGTTACATTTATATTATATTCCCTATGTATGGTAAACTGCTCTGTAGCTCTCAGTATAGACTCATGTCCTTTTTTTAAAAAATTTTTAAATGGTCAGATGCTTTGGCTAGAGTGGGAATGGCCTATAGAGCAGATCCTGCATCTGTGGCAAGGTTGGCACCATTCAAGACATATGGTCTTGGTTTGTCACCAGACTCTTTGCTCAGGAGCCCAGATCATGATTGAATCGCAGAGAGAGGAGGCTTAGGAAGGAAGGATGAAAAGCACCACAAAATAGTAAAAAACCCCAACCAACCAACCAAACAAAACCACAAACAAACAAACAAACAGACAAAACCCAAACCCAAACAAACCCAAACCCAGAAGATTAAAGAGAGAAAAAAGGAGATGAACATGAACAGAAGAGACATTTAGGAGAGAGGGGTTTGGGATCTGGCAATGACTTTGCAGAGAGGCATGTCTTACTAACAGAAAGTGATGTTTAGATACTTAGTTAAGTAGGAATCAATGGAATCAATTAATTATCTTATCAGGGATGAATATCTGATGAGTGAGCAGGAATACTAGGTGTCAGCAAGCAAAATGAACATTTTGCTGGGACAGACAGACAGCACAGAGGCAAGGCCAGGAATTTGTGCCGTTGAGCTGGACCAGGCAAGGTGAGGAGCCTAAACCATTCCTCTAGCTGGGCAGAAGTAAACAGCTTCCAGCAGATGAAAGGTCCACTAGAAACAATTTGGGAACTGATCCTGTTTTTTACAGATGTAATAGCCAGGCACAAGTGTTTCTAGCATGCCTCTGGCCAAGGAGGCGCAGGTACTGAGGGCGAGCTATTCACATCTTGTACTCCGATTAAAATTTAGCCTGCGCTGGTAGTAACCCAGAGGGATTATCAGTGCTGGCCATGGCCTGCCTGGAATGAATGTCTGGTCTCAGGACAGCTCTTTGCGGAGACCGGTCTTGCACAGAGCTAGCAACCTCGTAGCAGTCTAACAGCAAGATCAACACATAAAGGGGACATCAAAACTGAATTACTTCTGAAGGTACTCCCTCGAGTTCAAGGTTAAGGGATCTCATGAAGAATGCACTGGGAAGGTTGGGCAGTCCTTTCTGCTGCATTCAGTGCATAAATGCCTCATGCTAGTGAAAGTCTTGCTTCTTTCATTTATGAGAAAAAAGCTTGCAGGAAAATATTCCAACATCTTGGAATATTAATGTCATGTATATTCCAACATTTTTGAATATTAATATCAGACCCCTGCTACAGCTGCTAGCATGTTACACACACTGACTAGACAGCTTGTAATATGCATCCTAACACGCTGTTCACCTTATCTGACATTTTGCTAATGATTTATTATGCAATAGTGATGCTCAATTTGGGGTGTCCTGGAGATGCACACCACGTATTACAGGCCACACAACAGGTCCACATAGCAAATAAAATGTTCCTAACACCTAAGTGCTTTGAAAACTTATTCCTGACTCTTGTATGCTTGGCACCAAGAATAGCTATGTGTATCTCCTCCTCCATATAATTAGGCAGAAAGCTAAAAATCTTGCAGAGAGATGCAAAACTGAAGCGTACATCACCGTATTACATAACACAAAAAAGATTATTAGCAAGCAACTCGAACTCAAAACATGATACCACGGTAAACTGACCTTTGCAAACCATGGCTACGAAGGCCCTCCAGCTTGCACTCTGGCTGGTTTTCTGCTTAAAACAGCCACTGTACGTACGTGATTTGTACCATTCTCCCTCTGCAGTATTCAGGCATCTTATACTGTTTCATGAATTTATGCTAACACCACCTCCATGAACGAATTGCTACCACCCCCTTGGAGCAGCTGTGTAATCGAGGCACAAAGACAGATTTTTCAAATCCATGTGAATACTAGAAGCTTCATGTAGGCACACAAAAGGTTTTCAGCAGCTCGGTAAGCATCTGTCTGTGACTCCAGGCAACTACATGCTCAGGTACTTTGGATTTGACGTAGACAAGCTCTAGCTCCTATCTGGCATGGCTGCACAGAGCGAGGCAGTGAACCAAACATCCTGAACTCCGGCCACTGCCCTCCAACGCTACCAGTCTTCTTTGTTTCCCTGTTTTTTTGGACCTATAACAAGGTTCTTCTAGTAATACCTACCCTGTGTCATGATTACACCAGTGCATTTCAGCATTCCTGTTGTTAAGCTGCAAATTTAGTCCTTGCAAAGGCCTGCTTTAACTTCTAGCGTGGCCAACACCAAAACTGCATTACTAAATGTCGTAGAAAAGAAGTTTACACGCTGTTGCAAAAACATATTTTATTATGAATAAGGGAATAAGGCAATATCACTGCTGTTTAAATTATTTCATCTCTGTTATTAATATGGAATCCAAAACCACTGATTTAAGTCAGCATATCACGAATAACACTTTGGAAAAAAAACCCTGAATATCCCAAACATATGCAACATTTTGTTGCTGATCAGGAAAGATTGTATGTATCAGCTGATCCTTCTACAAGTCGGGATATATAACATTTGATGTATACATTTGGAATAATGCAATGTGATATTAAAACCAGTAATTTACAATTTTGGAAGAGCATGTCGTTGGCATCTGCCATAAAGCACAGTAATGGCTGGTCCCCAGCTGCACTTTAGCATGCCATTTTCCTTGCCCCACCTGCAGCCTTGAGAAGTCAAGATTCCTTGGGATGTTCTTGCCTTGGAGATTTCGTCAAGTAGATCCTCTTACCGACACCTGAACCCGGGGCAACCTTACGGACACGCTAGAATTTCACACGACTCTGTAGGTATTATATAGTCTGAAGCCAAAATATCAGGAGAATTTGTTGTTATATAAATGTAGACCCGTATTTTGCAATAAATACTTAGAGGAGGAGTAGCTTTTTTACATAGTACAGCTCCTCTGCCTGGGTGCTAATGATCTGCTCAGCATTCAACCAGCATATCATGCCCTGGTTATCTGACAAGTAAGAATTAGAATCGTTACCATCAATCTCTTTTCATAATACATTTTTTTTTCAAAACATTATTCAATAGAAGTTAATAAATGGAACCATACTTTTGGTCACACACTGCAAAAATAAAATAGTTCACCACCAAGAGTATTACTTTGGCACCTATGGCTACATTTCAACTTTGGCCCATGCTATTTGTGCTGCTTTCCTTACTATTATTTAAATTAATAGAGGATTTTAAGCACCACTAGAGGGCACAGAATTATAACAATATTTCTTAGTGGCTCACAAAAAGTACATCAGGAAGAGGAGTTTGGTAATTTTCATAGTGTATGGTCCATACCCCCAGTTTAAAGCCTCGATCCTGTCAATAGGGATGGGTGCCCATAGATCTGCTGCAGTGAGCTGTGCCATACCCCCCACCCCAGGACAACCAAACGAAGCTCAGGGTGAGCACTTGCGGGACGAGGGCTGGACCACGGGCTTCCAGTCAAACAGCACAATTTAGCTTTCTGGGACACGAGTACCAACCCTCAAGTATTTTACTCAAGTGACCAAGGCTAGTAGAGCAGAAATTTAAACACTGTGCCAGAGATCCGGCTGATGTGAAAGGCACGCTATACATACTCGGCTCTGAACGAGTACATAGGGAGGAGAAAAACGAAGAGTATAAAAAACTTGGGTATCAAACCTGGGAAATGCAAACAAGTGGTAAATGAAGGATTAACTAACTCGATTTACAATTCAAAGAAAGAGGAGTAGATATGTGCCACTGGAAAGCTTAAATATTGATGGGGTTGCTGTGGATACTTATATCAACTCCTTAACATCTGTCCTGACATGTGTGCTGTTTCTGCCATCCCTTGTCACGAGTGTGAGTGGCCACTGCAGCTCACATGTTAGAAAGTGGCTGTCTGAACGTGCCCGCAGCGGAGGAGGAAGTGCAGTGAATAGAGGAGGAAGATTAAGCTCTTTATTTAAAGAAAACTGATTGAACGGCTCTGGAGACACTGTAGGAGTATGTTAGCACTGTTGATGTTTCCATGTTGAATTAGTAGAGGCACAAGCTGACGTCCTCATTCAGAATATGGCATTTACTTCAGCACTTAGTTCTTTTCTGGAAGTTGGAGATGGTGTGTTGATCAAAGGCGGGAGAGCCCGGGCTTTAACTAGTCAGTACGAGTTAAAAATCCCGAAATTTAACCGAATTTCAGGACGCCTCTAAGGCTTTTCGCGCAGCATCAGCGCCCGCGGCACTGCTTTGCATTAACCCTTCACGCCTCACCGTCACCTTTTC
>NW_010251629.1:71248-74678 GCF_000690775.1 Eurypyga helias | reverse complement strand
CAGGAATCTCATGGCTTTCTTGTGAGAGTCTCAGAGTTTATAGACAAGGCAAGACAATATTTTTATGATCTTTTTTGAAAAAACTCCCTTTTGCAAGTTTAGAAAAGAGAGCTCTTGTCACATCCTGATCCTTTGCTCTAGATGCTTTGGGTGTGATCACATGGGTTTGACATTGTGCCCAAGAAGGTATGAGACCATACCCGGATCTCATAACATCTGTTTAAGAGATGGATTTTTATGGTAAGGCTAACAGTTCAAACCTGGCTCCACTTAGGTCAGTGGTATCAAGATTTTACCCATGATTGGAAGGGGAGGAGGAAAAAAGCATCCGAAGATAGGTTTCATAAATTGCTGCTGGGAAAGCCTGTAGGCTTCAGATCCTCATTCACTTACTGTTCTGTCATTTGGCTGATAGTTGTACTCAGCCCTTGGGCAGCCTATTTGATCTTTATGTCCCAATCGGTATGTTTGTTGGTGCAGGCTGTTGAGATGTGTAACTTGAAAGATATGGAGGAAGTACAGCTCTTATTTCTTATGAAACTCTGAATATTAACTGGTATTGATCAGAACCTGTTTGTACATATATGTTCTGTCATGAATCTAGTACAAATATCAATCAGATTTATTGAGGACTTTAGATGTTCTGTTTGCTGCACTAGACCAAATTATTAGGTGGTTTTCTTGTTGGCTGAATTTGCCTGGTTTTTTTTTCTCCTCTTTAAACTCCCGGCAACACATAAATCTTCCCTGGATTTCTTTAACCCACAGAATACGATTGTTCTACCTTCACTGAAATGTTAAAAGTAGTTTGTGGACTGGAACATGGCTGGGTGGGGCACTATTCATTTTCCAGCCTAAAATCTGGCAATGGCTTCTAAAATACAGTCCTCGATAGATTAAATCCAGCTGTTGCACAGGTGCACTGAGGCTGTACAGCAAAGAAGCTTACCCACTTATAAACTTCTGCCTATGTGCGTCATTAAACCAAGATATTTTTGGTTCTCAAATATATACTTTTTGGTTTTTTTGATTAGGCAAGGCAAGTGGTCTTCATTAAAGCCACAGACAGCAGAATGGTTTCATCTAAATTCATCCCTGTAATTGCAGAATGCTCCAACTCTCCTCATCCTGCTCATTCAGCCATTCTTATCATTGAGAGTGAAGCTTACAATCTCTTAATTGTTTCTCTAGTTTGATACTTTAACATCCAGTCTGCACTGAAATAGTTTATGTAGAGTTACAATTTATAGATTTTTGCCACTGACTCTGAAAGAGCCATGATACCACATTAGGAAATGGCCAAGGGAGTCGATGTAGAAAAGCTTTTTGAAGAAGTAGGATGGCCTATTTACCAGAGTGATTTTATGTGCAGATCCAGACTTCTCTTGCCTCTGAAGTATTCTGTTGGGTAAATAATGTGTACAATAAACAGAATTGTTTCATAGCCAGGAAATAGTGACAGCAGTCTCTGACTTACCCAAGTTTGCTGCACTTGTGATTGGAGTGCTTTTGTTAACTGTCATCTTTAACATGTGAAAAAGCCAGTTAGCCCCCATATCTTTTTTTTCTTTTTTAAAAAAGGTAGTTCTTCCAATGTGTGTAGTAGCTGTAGAGTGTGCAGCTAATAGTAGTGGGGCTGATTGTAAGCTGTACCATAACGTTTCCTGGCTTGAAGCTTACAGCTGAACATTTCCATAATGACTAAGGAATGAGAGAGGTTGCAATTTTATGCAACTATTTCCATACCACTACTTGCTATCTTTCTGATTATTGGCTTGCCCCTGAACAGGACAGGAGGAAAAAGCACATGCCTGTGAACAGGGATCCCCTTGAAATTGCATATTTTCCCTTAGATACTTCCCTTGTTGCTTCTCTAAGGTTATTTAGATTAACAACAATGTCTCATATTGGTTGTCCTTGCTATAGATGGAAGGATCTCTCACTGGAGAATCCTTGTGTCATTTCTTTTACTAGCTATAATGATTTCCATGCTGAGTCACACCAAATGTCCTTTGGTGTCCTTTGTTTTTACAGCAAAGAGGCTTTTAAACACTTTTTGATTTAAGGACATTTTACTTGTCTACCATGGTCTGCTTTCTTGTGTTCGCATTTTAAATAGAATAATGTATGGGGTTTAACTTTCATTACGTTTATGTTCATTCTTCCCCCCTGACCCCCATTTCTAGAAATTCATTAATCTTCTTGCTGAGAATGAGAACTGTTTTACCTGTTCTCAAGTGATGTGTAGTTGGATATCAGCAAAATTAAGTGTCATAAACCTTACTGATATGTACATCTATGGTTTAATCACAAATAATTTATAGTCATCTGTTGCCTTGTAAACTGATCCAATCCTAAAATAGGAACAATTATCAGTAGCCATCAAACAATCCATTTGCTCATTCACAGCATCCAACTAACTGGTATTTCAGATGGGAAAATAATTTTGGCCTCTCCCAAAAAGTTGAAGTCTCTGGGGCAATCTGTAGGGCATCCCATGAAGGCACTAGGGCTTGAGATTTACGTGAATTGCCACTACCAACTGTTGTCTAAGTGCCAGGTTTCTAAGCACTCTTCAGACTCCTTTTTGGGTGTAGGTACTTTGAGGGTATTTCTTTTTCTGATTTGTTTGCACCCTTTTATTTTTTAACTCTGTGGAGAAGTTCTTTTCCTATTGTAATTTATCTTCCCTCCTGTTCTAGGAGCACTGGAGTGAAGCCCCTGTGTGGCATTTTTCCTGGCAGTGCTTGTAGCTTTTGAATGATTCCCTTTTCTGTGATGTCTTTTGTTCCTATTATAATATTTTCCTGTGATTTTACCTTTGAGTAAATCCTTCAATTGTTTTGCACCATCAAAACTGTTGGTCCCTTTATAAGGGGCTGGAGAACTGGATTTTGACCCACCTCCATAACTGACATTTTGTTGATGCTGGAGACATTAATACTGTGAAATTAAATGAGTAGATGAAAACTGTTGTAGGAACATGTTCTTTAGGTTACTGTATTATGCAATAGATATTCCATAGGAAAGCTGTCATCAAGGTGTCATGTACCTTGAACTTGAATTCTTCAGAAAACTGCCTATAGACAACATTGTGATAATATCAGAGAAATTGATGTTTAAAATTTCCTTTTGTGAATGAACAATGTCACAGTTCTCATGTGGGTTGTTTCACTGTTTTTCTTAAACGTTGTTTAAACATTGGAATGTGGACCCACTTTTTAAGATGATGTGGGCCACACCGTCTTCTTTTTTATTCATGGCTGATCGTCTGCTGAGATGCGTGTGCCATTTCACATGACTCCAGTCTTGCTTAAGGCAGACCACAAACTTAGGAAAACAGATTTTATATTATTTTAGGTGGCCCTCCAAAATGCAAGCTTACTATTGCAACTGGGGGGAGGGGAAGATGGGACGAGAAGGAAAGAGT
>NW_010251629.1:62942-71217 GCF_000690775.1 Eurypyga helias | reverse complement strand
AGAGTGATTGTTCTGGTTTTATTTCATAAAAGCAAAAAATTTGGAACATAACCTGTAGCCAATGATCAATTGTGCTGCAAATACCAGCACTACAAATTACTGAATTGACAGTGTTCTGCCTGTAGCTGAAGTGACATCAATTCTCTGTTCATTCCTATTCTGTTTTTCCTCAAATTTTCATAGGGGAGGGGAAAAAAAAAATCTTTTCATATCTAGTATAAAACCATATGTGAACTTTTTCAGAAAGTTGGTGGAAAACTGGTTTAGTCCCTTGAGTTACAGGAAAGTGTTTTCTTTTGCTGCTGTCACCTGCAGGTTTGGAACACCTGAACCGAGAAATTTGGGCTTAGCATCTGTCTACATAAAAACGTTTCTGCTTCATTTTGAGCCTGTGTGCCTCCAGAGCAGCTGAGAATGAATTGGGATTTTGTTGGTGGGTTTTTTTGTTTGTTTGTTTGTTTTTTTAAATGTGTGATTGAAGGAGAAAAGAGCAACGTGAGCAAAAGATGAGAAAGACATTACTTGCATTTTTGCATTTTACTTTGGGCACTTTTTTTTAATATGGTAAATGTAAGATCCAAACTCTGATCTTAAACCCTGCCATTATCTCTGAATTTCCATATTTTCTATATTTCCCTTGAAGTCAACAGTATCAAACTTTTTAATATACCTTCATACAGAAATATTTTTGTACAACCAATCTTTCCCCTAACAGCTATTTTCTGTGGGGATGATGTTAAAGCATATTGATAAACATTTAATTTAATTTAAAATGCAGTGTCTAAGATCAGTTTCTGTGTTGTCATTGCCCATTATGAGGTTCTCATCAGATTTTTTTTTTGCAATAACATCTGAAGGTAGTGATTCAGAAATGTATGAGTTTGGAGAAACAATAGATATGTCCCTGTTAAGCTAGCAGTTAATTTATATTGCTTGTCACTGGAATTCTTTGTGTCAGGTGCTGTTCAGAATTCTCCATGTAACTGTAGCATTACACTTCTCTCTCAACTTGTAATGACCTCACATATTCCAACGAGGGCTTTCTTTTAAGATAATATTTCCAGTTGCGCAGGATTGTGTGATGGTTTTTCAGCACTGACCGAAGTCCATTAGGATGCAAACCACCAAACTCATTTTCACTGTGAGCTAAACTAGGATTTAAACTGAAGTCTCTGGAGGTGAAAAGCTTAGACTACTAACAAGTGATGAGCTAACCTCAAATAGCTTGGTTCAGATAAGAATCTGGAAGTTTAACCTTTCTGGAAAAAAACATTCTGGTCCAGAAATCAGCCTTCTAGTTCCGTGAGAGGAGTCTACTTTGTCTGATTTATTGCATATCCATGTAGGGACTAGATTTAAGCAACACTATAAAGACAGGTTTTTTCATAATACTTTTTACTGAAATCAGTAAGTGAAGATGTGCATTAAAACAAAGCAAAAAATTATTCAGGTTTTGAAATCTCAAGTACTGGACTTATCTTTTGGAAAAAAATCAGATTATCACTTAATCAAAATTTTGTTTTGTGTCACAGTAAGTGGCAACGTTAGAAGGAAAACTCTGATCTTCACACCGGTGGTGGTTAGGACAAGACGACTTGGTTTAAATAGGCATTAGAAGCAAAAATCAATAGTAGGAATATAATGCCTGGGAAAATGGTGTAATTTCCACCACTGAAAATGCGAGAGGCTAGATAAAGATTTTGAAGAACTGACAAATTTAGGGATGATCCGGTCTTAGAGTGCTACTGTGGATTACGTGATGTCCTCAGATGTGTTCCAGACTTGTGATTCTGTGATTACTCGTCTCATGCAACAAAACTCTTGGGTATATTAATGTTCACATGAAAATTTGACAGTGAAAATAAATATGTTTTTAAAGATCCATCATAATTTACTTTATTTGGAATGTTTTAGAATTGATTTCTCTGTTAAAAGACCTGTCAGCCTTGGCTTGCTGGGGCTGCTCTTTGGTCTTCCACAGCACCTATGCACAAAGTAGTTGGGAGATGCTGACTGATGAGTATCTGTACCCTGCAACTACTGTGCAAATTTTAACTCCAAAATAGTGGTTTGTTTTTCATACTGGAATGAATAGGGTGTTCCCACTTCCTTTATTCTAGATACTTGAAAGTTGAAATATGTGTGGGAGAGACATGCAGAGGAAGAACTGATGATGTGAGAAGTACAAGATATGACTACTGGAAATGATGGTTCCAGTAGATGAGACCCACTCAGATAATAAAAATGTGAGTCAGCTCTCACTCATGCACTAACATGGTAAAAGTCAGAATTTCTCTGACCAACTGTTTTTAAACTTTCTACATAAATACCATGATGCATCAGGATATGTCTAAAAATAATTTTTCCTCCCCCCAGCGGATATATCCACAAACCCGGCGCAAAACCACTCAGGCTTCTCAAACACAACTACTGTGCTATGAAGCTGTGTGGGAGTGAATGGACTTGGTTAAGATGCTTTTCAGTCAAACCTTAGCTAAAGATGAGGGGGAAAAAAATAGTTTATAAGATGCCAAGTCCAAAAGGGAAGCAAAGAGCTGAATGTGCCACCGTGGGTCATTCTCACTACCTATTTAAATACTGTTTTGTCAAGTCTCGCACTGTTCATTGCTGTGATGTAGTTCTCTGAGCTTCTCCTATTTTTGCTAGTTGTGGGAAGTGGTGTATCCCTCTTAGTACTACTGTTTGGCTTTCCAAGAGCTATTAAAAGTGTCCCTCATCTGAGCTGGGTATTTTCATTAAAAATTCAATTCAGCTGAATCAGCAGCTGGCGATAAGGTCACAAGACACATTATTTTTGGTGTGGTCAGCTCTAGTGGGAGCTAGGTGAAGAGAGACTAGCAGGTAACACTTGGAGATAGATGTGATGGAGGGAAAATGGTGTTACACTGGAAACTAGGAAACAGCCTGGTTTTTACATTTGTGGTTTGGGTTACTAGTAATCTGCTTGTAAACTGGTATTGGTCTAATTCTGATCTGTTGCTGCTTAGTTCTGTGAGACGAAAGACATTCTGACTGTCGGATTTCTGTTACCGTGTTAGATGGGACTTGTTGAAGTGTGCACAGATGGTGGTGATTCTACTGGGGACTGTATGGCTGGGTTTTTTGGGTTTGCTGTGGAGTTGGCTGTATACAGAGGAGGAGTAAGGATGGGGAAGACACAACGGAGCAGCTTTGAAGTTTGTCATAGCGTGGGAAGCCTGCTTTCTTTGAACCACTGAAGTCAGTGATTGGCTTTGCACTGGCCTCTGCAGGAGTTCCTCCCAAGGACCATCAGCATGGCAAAATGTACCAGCTGCTCTTGAATAACATAAACTCTGTAGAGTTTACTGAGGGGTTTGTTTTAATCTAGGCATAAGCAGCTCAGGTGCCGTAGCTTCACCAAAAAGGCAGTGCGGTTCTCGGTGGAGTTAACAGCTTTCTGTGCCAGCTCACATCCTGTCATGCGAGCTTTAGAACATCAGGCATCTCTCCTCATGCTGCTCTCTTGCACCAAAACCTGGGTAAAAGTCCAATGTTTCTGTGGTATGTTCTTCAAAAGAAATTAGGGGAAAAAAAAAAAAAACCCACCACAAAAAACCCCACATTTGAAGTATGACTTTGACAAATCCTGTCATTTTATGCAAACAGGCATTTCAAAGATATGTACAGTTTCTACAAAGATAACTTCAGCAGTAAAAACTTGAAAGATTAACAATCATCTTTAACAATTTAAAAATATATTTTTGCTGGCTGGGTTTTTCAAAGCAGTTCTTAAATTTTAAATATAAAATAGTAAGTGTTGCATGGATTTTATTTTGCCTTAATCCTTGAGTGCATAATCCTGAAATAAATTTTGAGCAAAATCCCCTGTGACCAGAAATATTCCTTTAAACTCTAGGGATTCAGCCAGCTATAGTGCTATTTTATGCCAACTAGCCAGATGTATTTAAAGAAAGAAAATTCTATTCTAAGTAAAATAAATTCAGTACTCTTTACCATAAAGTTTAAAAAATAAAGCTAAAAAACCAACATAGACTTTATTCCCACAACAGCACAAAATAAATATGAAAAAAATACATGTCAGATGGGATCAGACTAATGTTTATGCATTGCAGGGTATTGCCTCAGCAAGGACCAGCACAACTGCCTGGACTCACGGAGGAAGTGAATTGCTACAGGCATTTGATGGCTGACAGAAGCATCTCCTCTCTTGTGTAACACTGAATCCTTTGTGAGCCAAGAAGCTGAAGTTTTTGTAACTTGGAGTGCTTGACTGAGCTTCAAGAAGCTCTTGCTTGACCAAAAAGCTCTAAGTAACAAAAAATGAGCATGGGGCTTGACAGGGTCTTATTCTGAGTGCCATGAAGCTGATGTGAATCTCCCTGGGCCTGGCTAGGTACGTAGGCACTGGGATCTGCACACACAGCTGTCACCGACAGTGATTTGTAAACCGAGCTTTAGAATTGTTCTGAAGTTGCATCCTCAAATGCCTGGTGGAGCCCTAGTTTTCTACCTCGGCCGTCCTTCCTTGCACTCCCTTTTCCATAGTCCTTCACTTCCCTCATCACCTTTTTTCCCCCCATTTGCTGCCAGTTAGCATTACGTCAGCAGAAAATCATTGCAGGAGTGGCTTCCATAAGGCAGCAAGCAGACTTAGAATCAAGGAGCAGTGTCAAAGATGGGTTTGTTGTGTTCCTGTGAATATATCCTAACTGTAATGAGGGTTTGGAATACATCTACGCACACCGTAGGGGTAACCTCATCATTACCCACCCATGACGACTCTGATCTCGAGTGATCTCATTCCATATCCTCAACATAGTTCTGGCATGTTCCCTCTGCATGGAAGGGGGAGTAGCGAATGACCTTCCTTTGAAATTCTAGATGTATTTACATGAGAGCATGCCAAATGCATTAACAAGCGGTGGAGTGAAACCCCGAGTGAGTAAACATGGCCAGCTCTAACACATGTAGATAAATCTAAAATTTCGGAGGATGTCATGCCTGCTTCAATTTACACCACAAACTATAGGAGGAAATGTTGGGCCAATGACAATCTGCTCCATTTATTTTTGATTGCTATTTTGTCATGGCATCGCACCTCAAGCTCTCAGGGAACTACTTTTTCTCCTCTTTGCAAAGTAGATTTTGTTCAGGTGACAATCCTGTTTCACTGTGACTAACATAACATTTCCTTGCACATAGTAGCAGCTTCTGGTGGTGGATATTTGGGATGTTGTCCTCCCTGTACACTTATCTCTCTCCTCATCTGCTGCACTTGGAGAAAGAGAGAAGGCTGCTGCTACTAAGCTGGAAGCAGATATTTGGCTGAGTGCTTCCCTGGTTTTGGATGGGTGTTCCTACTTTTAGCAGCATGCCTAGACTTTGAGAGGTACGTTATGATGAGTGAACAGCTATATGAGGAACTTTCAAGCTTTAAATCGTATCCAAGGAACCTCCAGTAATAAGGGCTTCAGCTTATGCCCACAAGTGGTCCTGAGGGAAGACTGGTCTTTGACTTTTATTTCCTGAAAGGAAGGATTGTATGGCAGTGTTGGGGCTTCAGGGTCTGTATAATCAAGGCTCAGCATGATGAATTTGATGTACTGGCATCTGTTCTGTATGCTTTGTAAGACTTCCAATAAAATATGAATAAAAAAGAAATATGCTTCATATGTCTACATAGGACATATGGCAGTTTAAGGTTTAGATATGGCATTTTTGTTAAGAGGGATATATTAGAACACACATAAGTGGCACAGTTCTTCCAAAAACAAAAAGTCAAGGAAAATTTAGGAAGGCAATCAAAGCAGATCCAACCCTTTTTTTTTTTTTTAATGATTTTTGGGGGGGCAAGGGGTTGCTTCAAGCTTGAGTGCACCTTTGAAAATCTGAAGCTCCAGGCAGCATCGTGTTACTGTATATAACCCTTCAAAGAAAGCAAGGTGTGAAAACAAGCCAATAAATGTGTAAGGGGTGAAGGAAGATTTTTATAGATCAGAGTCAAGGTTGCCAGTTTTTCCCTACCACAAAACCCCAACGTCCTTCTCCAGGAACTCGATCCAGAATATTATTTTTGGATGACTGCCTCTGCAAATCAGTACAGTGCAGATGGGGGCCCTCCCCCACAATCAACTTCCAGTCCCTCTGTGAGTGCAAAGAAGGCAAAAATTAAGGATGAGGCTGGAGTTTGGGTGATTTGGGTCTGTGATGGATTTTCCAGTGCTATCAATGTGTCCTGTCTTTTCTTAATGAAAATTAGAAGCATGATGAGGTAAAACAAGTGATTCCTATCTTGCTTGTGCTTTCTCTTAAAGCACAGCCAAACAGTAGCTGCTGCAGCTGCTTCCCCCAGCTCTTCCTTGGTTCTTGCTTGCTGATGCTCCAGGCCAGACCCAATGCAGGGCAGACACCAAGGAAAGAGCCGTGGTGGGAGCCTTGCTGGCACCCTCCTCACTTCGCTCAGGGGTCACATCACAGCCCAGCCCTCACACTTGGTGCTGCAGCTGCAGGCAACTTTATGAATGTCACTCCTTCTGTCTGGGAACAGAGGGAGTTTTGGTGACCCCACAGAGGAGAAATACCTCTGAAATTTTGGGGTTACACCCATAAAACAAAAGATGGCTACAGTTTTCTGCATATGAACTCTGCAAATACCATTTGCCAAGTTTCTGAACGCGTTAACAGACAGAATTGAAAGAGAGAGCTCTTTCCCCTGGAGGTGGTCCAGGGGAATATTTGTGGATGATACTTTGCAAGCAATGGGTAGCTTATGAATCCCCTGCCTCAAATTTATGAGACATGAATTGGACAGAAGATGCAATGCTTTGTAACATGGTTTGGTTTCAGTCATTCAAGCTGATCAAGAGCTGCTCACTGTTCAGGACTGGCTGCTTGCAAGAGCAAAATAGCACTCTTGAAGAGTACTTAGTGCACTGGCCTGTCAGAAAACAGCTTATAATCAACCTGTGCATTCCCATTGGAGAGCATCCTCTGGACCCAGCACCATGCGGTCTCTGCCAAATGGTGCATGTGTTTCTGCTCTTGCTGAACCCCCCAAGCCTGTGAAACATCTGTGTTAATTCTACTTTTCTTTGGGCCCAGAAGAAATGTCCTTTCCTGCACTGCAGCTGAGACACCATTGTCATTACTCACTGTAACAGCACCAACCCATGTTCTGCAATTAGAAACAGTCTCCTGAGGGCAAAGACCAATTGCTGCTCCTACTTCCCAATCCTTTTCAGTGTATTGGTGGGCTGGAGCCAGGACCCTTTGAGGGAGAAGAACAACAATTTCTTTCCTTTTTCAGAGTAGACAAAAAACCAAAGTGCAGTTAATTTCTAAGAGTGCAATACAACCAGAGGAGGAAATTTTGTGCAATTCAGACTGGCTGGAAAAGGAGTCATCTAAGGATCCCCCTTCCTGGGAAACCGGTCAGAGCAACCAGGCTGTGTGGACATCGTTGGTGAAAGGGGTGGTGAGATGAATTATTTTCAAAGGAAGGGGAGACATAAGATGCTCAGCTGATGCAGAGCAGTAAAACTGGCAGTGTAATTTATATCAGCTTTTATTGCTGGAAGAATAAACAGGTGAAAAACTTTTGTGAGGTGAGGAATCCTGCATGAAGAGTTGGGAAGAGGCATAGAAAATGTTTCAGGTTATTTTATACTGAGGCAGAAAGCATCAACTAATGGTATATTCTGGGGTAATAGATACTCAGTGTCTGGGCAGAGGCCATAATCTGTTACTTTGAGTGGGACAGCTTTCCTCCCTGGAACCTCTTGCAAGAGGGTATGGTAGTGATGACTCTTGGCCTTGCTGGTCACAGTTAAGTGTTGCGTATGTAAAATCCTATGAAACCAAAACATACTCTCAAAGAGCTCTTGGGCTCCAGGGCTTCCACTTCAGGAAGGATATTAGATTTCAAAGCATATTTACATATTTACTGTAACACTTCCAAGAGTAGGGTTTTTTTTAAAAGGTTATAGCAACATCTGTTTGCCTTTGATGGGGACAATTCCTCTTGCTTTGTTTCCCTGGACTGCTGAACTCCTGAATCTTACAGAAATCTTAAGCATTTTAAATTGTGTAAATGTGGTGGGCTTTTTGGTGTAAGGTTAGAAACCAATTGGCTGCAGAGTATCCATAAATTAAGCTAATAGTGAGCAGTGTGCTCTAAAGACCTGAAAGTTATGCTTCTAAGTGTGTTGCATTTGCTAAACTCAAGTGAGAAAAAAATGTCTGACTCTATCTGTCGTTCATAGTGTGTTGTGTG
>NW_010251629.1:0-62907 GCF_000690775.1 Eurypyga helias | reverse complement strand
GCAATGAAAAAGCAGCAAGATGTGGAAGAAATTCCATAGTCAAGTAGCTTTGTGGATCCTTTGTGAGATCTTAAGTGCTCAAGAATCATGAGTCTAATAATATGATTGGATTAAAAATTTGAAATGCAAATTATGAAACTGGGAGAGTTGAACCTTGGAAACAAACACTGGTTATAGTTTCTATCTATTTTTTGCAGTTCAGTAACATGTTTTTCTGTGAAAGTTAGGAGTCCATATTCCTAGTGGCTGTAAAAATTATTGGCATCAAATACTGTGAGATATATCAATGCAACTCAGTAGAAACAGATTAATGCCAAGACATTTTACTTGTTTGACTGTCAGTTGTGCAGTCCATGTTCACCTGAATGTAGGAAAGCACTTTATAATTATTTATTGGAATATGCTGATGTGACGGACAGTATTTCTGTGTGATTTAAAGAGCTACAGTAACATTACTCTCAAAAAAAATATGAACTGTTTTGAAGTCTGTTGATACAAAGTGAATGCTTTAGTCTTCACCTCAGCTTCTGTCTGTTTGTTCTGTTCATAGCTTAGCATGAACTTTGGGAAAGGTAGTGTTAGCCTTGCTTCCACACTTTGTGTGCGCCTTGGAAACTCTGGCTTTCAACTGGAAGTAGCTATGGCAGATGACCAGGATAGTCTCTTGAGAGTTACAGAGGGACAGAGTAAATAAAGCTGAACAAATTGGGCCCAGCAGTGAAAGAAAGAAGAAAAAAAAAAAAAAAAAAGCTTGGGGCAGCTTTTTTGAGGTTTCACCATCCCCTTTCAGCATTCAAATCTGAGACAGTTCATTCTCAGCCAACCTGCTTAACCCTGGAGTCATAGATATGGCTCACAGCTACCAATGGACATGGGACATCTGTGATCCTCCAACAGTTTCATTGACACTGAAGGTGGATTGGTGCTTAATTTATAGGAAAGAACACTATCCAAACTCTTTTATCCCTTAAGTCTGGTTGTCCTAAAGGCGTGAAGTGGAAAAACCTCAGATTTTCTTTTATCCCATCATCCCTGCCAGCCAACCCTGCCACTCAGCTGACAGATACTTTGTGAGCACCATATTGGTTCCTAGTAAATCTCAGCTGTCCAGCCTCATATGAGGATTGTTTCAAGTTAGCACAGTACAGACAGCAAGAGAGATTCTAGTCCCTGAATGCTGACCACAGCTGGTGGTACATTTGTATTAGATGGTGCTGAGTGCATTAAAGAGTCTCGCGTCTGTGTCTGGTTTATCTTTTCCCCATGTTTTTGTCAAATAGATATGCAGAACTCAATTCAGATCACTTGACATCAATCAAAGTGCACAGATGTTTTCCAAGTTGGGCTTGAGGGGTCTTTCAGCTGGGGAAGAGAGAACAGGATTGGAGTGTCCATGAGCTTTGGGAAAGTATCTTATCTGACAAATGCTCAACTATAAGACAGTCATGCTTTGACGCAGAGAAGCAGCAAGAGCAAGAATTGGACAAATGTGAATCCTCATCCCAGTTCTGACTCTTAACTGCAGGTGCTCAGAAGATGGATTAGGTCTCTGCTCTTCACTTCAAACAAGAAAACCACAATGTAAAAATATAATTTAGGTTCACGATTCCAAGAGCTGTCTCAGCTTTAAAAAACATATGGCTACCAGACCTCGTGATTTCTCCTAGTTTATTCTTCAGGGAAGTGGCAAAAGACTTGAATATTTTGTTTATTTGTTTGACATATTCTTCCACTGAACATGGAAGAACGAAGAATTGATGCAGGGAGTTAAGCTAAATCTTCCCAAATATTAACCTCTAAGTGAATATGATGTTTTTATGTTGCTACACGCTGGAGTGAAAACAGAGAGAAGTGGGCAGTACAATGGTTCTTAGGTTTTAGGACTGTTTCTAAAACAGTTATGTTTTCAAGTGGTGGTTTAGAGCAAACCTTTATGTTTAAAGATGTCTTATTGTTGGAGGATCTTACCTGCCACACATATGACATTTTCCCAGTTCTAATAGCATAGCTGTAGAGTTACAGCATTAGCTATTGGCACACGACAAGCCTGCTCTCAGAGGACATCTTGCAGAGGGCTATTAATACACTTATCTGGTGAGGAGGAGGAGGGTGTTCTCCTCTTACTCATGCAAGGCATCTTTTTTTGTCGCTTCCTGTACGCTTGAAGGGAGTACAGGTGACACTGTGTCTTCCAAAGATCGGAAATAGTCAACAACTGTGATTTGCTGGACTTCTTTTTCTTTGTAATCACATTTCTATTCTAAAAAGAATGAAGAGGAGAAGCAATTTTTATCATATCGGTATAAAGATTGTTTGGTACAGCTAGTTTTTTATTCCACAGCTGCAATTATTTTAAATAAACAAAACCTTGTTGGTTTGTCCCATAGAAAATATTTCTGTTATTTTCTGTATGCTAAACCATCTCATTTGAATTATGTTGGGGATTAGCCTGGGAAATGTTACACAAATGGCTGAATTTTTTTAATTTTATTTTAACAGATCAAAACCCCTTTTCAGTTTATGAAAGCCTTTTTCCCATAATTGATATTATTCCTTCCTTAAGTCCTTAGGGAATTACGAATGTCAGTATTAGAATGAAAGGAAGATTGCTTTAGATAATTTTATGTGCAGGGCTTTGTTCCAAAGGAATCGAACTCAGATGGGGATCTTTGAGAACACTGGTAAAGGAACATGATAAAAATAAGGTGGAGGTGATGAAGACCAAAGTAGGGGAGGGAAAGGAATGAAAATCTACAAATCAAACTTAGTAGAGGTTTTCAATATAGCTGACATGTTGCACTTCTGGTCATTATGATCCATCTGGAACATTTTGATGCTGTAGCATAACATCAATTCAAGATTGTTTTCAATTAACACTGATGATTTTTTTTTTTTTTACTTCTGTGAAGCTTTCCAGTAATTGGAGTAACATGATGTTACCCTAGTTTAACACAGGACGTGACTGTAGGGAACCAAAGGTGTTGAGACAATGTCCCTAAAACTGTAATGTCTCATGCCACAGTTGTTTTCTGACTCAGAAATGGAAGATGAAATTTTGAAGGACAATTATTAGTGTATAAAGTCGTATTAATTCAATTCCCAGAGGAGAAGACATTATCCCGTGTCACAGAGATATCATGCTAGCAAACCCTTCACCTACAGCTAGAACAGGAAAGAGTAATGGGTCTTTTAAAAAAGTGGCTGCTCTTAACCTGATTTTAAGTCTATCTTGATGGCTGCCCTGTAGTACTTTTCAAAGACCATCCGAAGAATATTTTCTCCCATCTCCACTACCTGTGCCTGGCAAAACAATGTCTGGCAAGACTAACTATGCCACAGCACTGCTGTGTGACCAAGCAGGGTCTGAGTGTGATGAAGAGCATCACGTTGGCACAGAAATATGCATTGCTAGCCATTCCAGCTGCAGAGGGAACAGAAGATACATTCACCCTTCTCTCCCCAGTAAATCTGCCTGCTTCTTCTGCAATGCTTTTATTTCACTGTAAGTAAAAATGGTCATTTCCATGCAATTTATCTCTTGTGTTGCCAGTGCAAAAAAGACTTTTTTAGTAGTGGAAATTAGTGTCATAGTGCCTTATTCATCAGAAACCTCAAATAAAACATAAGAATAAATATGCTTTTCTGTTTTCTGCAATGTAAATATTTACTAGTGCTTTTGCGATGAAATTCAATCATACCTCCCATTAAAAAAACTACAGTGCTACAGTGAATAAGCTTGTAGGCTTATTCAAGCCTGTAAGCTTGAATCTTTTGTCACTAATTTGAGCAGATGTATGGGAAATGTCCTAAAGTGCACCAGTCAACCTACAGGTTTTTGTTGGTGGACAGTGATCAAGGTTAAGTTTTTCTCCACCTTTTTGGTGCATTGGCTTGTAGGTACTTTAAAGTAACAAGGAGAGAGGTAGGGTTGTGAAGGAAATCGAATCAGCCTCATGCAGCTTCCTAACTATATCCTCTGTCACAGGTGACAAGGGTACTCCAAAGAGTAAATTGTTGAGGATGTCTACAAAGTTTCCACTTAGTTGTCCTGAAGCTGCAACTTTTGGTGATAAGAAGTTGCACTGCACAGTGATTGTTTTGAGGAAAGATGGATCAGAAGTCAAGACACTGGTTAAAAAATGCAACAGCTGGTTTCCAATCTTAGCTTCATTACAGATTTAATCTGTAACCACAAAAATCACCATCAAGTTATAGTGGTCAAGACAGCTAAGTTAGACCAGGAAACTGACCTCTAAATTAAAGTAGCCCCAGTAGGAGCATTTCCACAGCAAAGCTTTTGTCCACATATGTTATTCCTACACTACTGTATGGATACCGTGCCATATTTTATTTTCCCTTTGGCTGAGGTGCTTTTTCCTAAACACCTGTAGAGCAAGTTGTGGCTAACTAACGCCCCAGACAGTTTAGCCACTTCAGGCATTGATACTGTTAAATCTGCAGAATGCAAATTTAGATGCTGGAGAACTGTCAGCTTCTAAATCCAGATAAGCAAAGAGGTTTAATCTACCATAAGAGTAATAATCCAGGCTAACTCTAGAAGTTAGTTTCTCACAGGGCTATGGTTAAATATATTAAATGTTTTTAAATAGATCATTATGATAGTGGAACATACACAATTAAATGAAAGTTTAGAATCCTATTCTAATGTAATACACTGCAGTCCAACAATGCTTAGAAAGTTGATGAAGTTATGGAACCATGATGTGGCACACACCTACTTCTGGTACCATTTAGAGGTCTTGTAAATGTTTCCATTAGACTCAGCTTTGTGCCATGCAGATGTCTCTTAACATTTTGATCCTGCACCATCTGGTTTTACCCAGCTACTTGCTTTCCAATGAGCAAATTATGTGACTGGTGGAGATTTAAACTGTTCATGACAACTTGAGCAATTGCTGCCAAATGATGGGGAATTATAATCCAGTGGATAGGCATTCTTGTCAAGATCTTTAAGCCCACAGATGAAAACCTGTAATTCTAATTTGCTATTTAGGAACATGAAAACACAATCTATGTTTTCCATAAAGCTGGGCCTACACCTGATATCTCCTGTCAGAAGATGCCTTATACTCCAGATCTTAGAAAACCAAAGCCAATTACCAAAGTGCTCAAATAAGGGTTTAGTAATGGAGAAGTAGGCACCACTTTGCGAAACTTCATCTCTGAACAGGAGCTTGGCATAAAACCACCCTGACAATGAAACAGTAGAGTCTTTCCCAAAAGAAGTGAAAGATGGCATGGAAGCTAGCCAACATGAGATCAAAGCAGTAGTAACAAGGCTGGAAAGAAGTCAGCTGCAGATGAAAAGCAGAGATAAAAAACTTTGCATATTTTTTTCTGAAGTCCTGTGAGCATGCATTCGTGTGGGTGAGTATCGCTGATTTTCTAATGAGTCACTGGAGGAGTAGAAGCAAATGATTAAATGAAGAGTAATTATGTGTTGCAACAAAGTGCTGAAGGAAGCAGGTGTTCTCAGTTTCCTGAAGTCGTCAGACGAAACTTTTTCTGGAAGATTGGCAGTGAGAAGATCTAAGTTACTGACTGTGGTGCTGAGGGAGTTGAAGGGTAATGGCTTGTGTTACAGGGGAAATCCTTCTCGCCTTAGGACCTGATGGGCTCTTTATGGAACTTGGAGATACAGTTATGGCCCAATGTTAAATCACTGATTCCTCTGCTGCACAGTGGGAATAGGGAACAGAAGCCAGGTCAGTAAAAGCAACAGCAAGAATCATTTGGATATGCACCTCTGACAACTGCCTGTGGGACTGAGGGTCTGCCAAAGAAGCCTTCTATTTTTTATTTGGCTCTAAGGGGAGACCTTTGACTGGCCTTGTCCAAATATCTTTTTCACAAGTTTTCTGGTCATAGAATAGGCCTGGGTAGACTGTTATAACCACAGACTGGATGTTTTCCAAAGCAGTCATTGGATTAAAATTCTCCAGAAATCACCAGGTTGTGGATACCCTCTAAGGCTCCCACCTTTACCCCTGGGTAGTGATGACCTGGATGAGCTCTGTTGCATGAGAGGATTGCTTTCATACTCACCTGCTTCGCTGGATCACAGCATAAGTGGCTTCCCCTGCAAATCTGTCAGAAGACAGCACACAAAATTCAGAGTATCTGCACTTCCCACAACGCACTGACAAAAGTGTTTCCTGTTTTATGGAATCACTTTATTTCATTTACTACAAAGCAGTTTTGCATCACTTAGACTGGTCTGCAGTTCAGTATGTGCCTTTCTTCGGTAAGAAGGAATGCAGTTCTAAGTGACATCAATCACAGGAACTGTAGTTCTACCCTTAATAATTTGCAGTGGCTTCATGACTGCACCTTAACATGCAAGAAAGACTGGATAAATCTACAGGGTTCTGACTGGGAGGTTGTTTTGTTCTATGTGCATCTTTCAACAAATTAGGAATACAATTCACTTGAGGGCTTTTTCTTCTCTTTTTCTTTGAATAGTAAGATTCATTTCAGCAACTGGAAAAACTTAGATTTAATGCCACCATGTAGATTTTCAGTTGGACAAAATGATGTCATAGCCTTGTATATTATTATAAAAAGACCACATCAAACTATGCAAGTGTCCTGTAATGTCATGATTACAGTGTTAGACTCATACCAATTGAAAAATATGACTAATTGAGTATTAGAATATTCCTTCAATTATGTTTGGCTGTCCACATAGATATAGGCAGTCTGTTAAAATACTATGTCAATTTGTACTATGGCAAGCTTGGAAGGTTTCCTGGGAAGGGGAGTCTGGAAGTGCAGCCTTTAGCATTCATTGTGGTATCACCTAATCGTGACATCTCACCAGAGCCTGCTCATGATGGGAAAGCAAAGTCAAAGAAAACCCACAGGAACACCCTGGTGGTGCAGGAAGGTGCTGCTGGTCGTCAGGATGAGGGCTGCTTTTTCAGCCCAAACCTGTGCCTTGCTGGGGCATGAAGTAGCGTCATTTGGCAAGAGGAGGCCTGTTTTGGGTGATAGGAGAAACCAAGGTGTTGCTCACCGCATGGCTTCTGTAAATGTCTTTTTGCAAGAACTTGAAGCACTTTTGGAAAGAACAGGATTTCTCTTGCCAAATTACGGCCTCTGTAATTATATTCTGGTTGCCTCAACTACTCCTGCAGTTTCAGTTGAATGCATAAATAATAAATAAATAACATATTTTAAAAATGCTATGCTAACTGGACAGAATGGCAGAAGGCATAGAGGTGCTGACACAGGGTTGAAAAAGAATATTTTATTTTATTTTTTTATAATTTTGCCTGAAATAGCCTAATATTTTCAGGTCATCTTATGGCCAAGAAAAACACAAATCAGACCAAAGTTCACAGGAAACCATAACAGCCTTAAGAAAGGCCAGCAAGTGAAGGGTGTAGAAAAATCAGTGTGAATGATATCATTGAAAACTGGCAGTGGGAAACTCTAAGGACTTGTAGCTGCTCATGAAGAGGGGTTGGGGAAATGAAATGTTAAAATATTCTGGATTTTTATTTATTTGTCTTCTGTTTTCTATGAATCCTGGGAAAAACAGCTTCGTTATGATTGCCACCCATTGCTTTCTGACTTTTAAGGTCCCATGGATGCAATTTATGCCTCTGAGTTGCTATAGATACAGGGAATGAAAATCCCTGGCCTTGCTGAAGTTGCTGGGAGTTTTGCCATTCAGCAGGGGACGGATTTCACCATAGGTTTTCAGTGGCACAATCTTAACTTCTAACAAAGACAGATTAAGTCAAAATGCTGCCACTTCAAAGAGCAACACTATGTATAGGAAACGAACTCGTGTTTAACCATTTGTGGTTTAGAATCACTTCTGTTACTTTATCAGTGTTACATATGCTGGCACAGTGTGAATTAAGTGCATGGGATAAGCATTTGCATTTTTAATTAGAAGCAGCTTTCTCTCAGTTGTGCTAGTATAATGCTAGAAAGTGAAAGTGAGTAAGCACAGAAGCAAATTGAGACTACTTCAGGTGGATATTGAGCTGGACTTACTAGATCACAATCACCTTCTGATGATACAAAAGGGCTTTGTGTTCAAGTATTTTTTTACGCCTGGCCGTGATCTTTTGTTATTGCATTTGAATGCACTGGCTTGTGGGCTGGGGTTGTATTGCTCTCCCCTGCTGCCTTTCGGAGACTTGATTTCATTTGTGTGGTAGACTCCATTTTAACACAAAGCTTCTATCACAGATCACCTTTCCTGCTGTTTCTGAGCACAGATTGTGCTTCTGTAGTATCTGTTGCAATGATTTAATTGAAACGTGATACTGGGAAAGCAGAAAACATATTGTATATCATCAGTTCATGGTTTCCACTGCTCAAAAGTCAAGGAGCAAATGCCATATGATGAGGCAATTCTCAGCAGACCACGATCTGGAGAATATAGAGTGTAGCTGCACTGCCCTGATGCTTTTCTGGTGGGAGAGGGGGAGCAGCTGATTCCTGAACTGTTTCTGTGCTTCAGTGTGTATGCAACCTCCCACTTTTAGTTCACTTGCACAGCCTCCTTAATGCTTTTTGGATTTGGTGCTGTAGCACACAAGAAACCCCAGCTTGTTCACAGCTGCAGGTATTTCTACAAAAGCATGCTGCAAGATTACCAAAGCTAAAATTGCAGCAGGGGAAAAGTGAACCAAGGTCACAAGTCAGCAGTAAACTCAGGACAAATCTGTATCTCTGTGTCCCAGTCTAATGCCCTGTTCACCACACTTAGTGGATTGGCATACGGTACTCCTTTCCGAGCTTCAGCATCTGGCAGATGCTGGAATGAACTGGCTAAAGTTCAGTCCAAATAAGCTGAAGTTGATGTAGGTAGGTGTTGGTGTGGTTCATCTCATAGGGAGGATGAAGGAACTGCATTAAATACCACAGTTTTCTCACTATCTTCATTCCCCAAAGAGTCACAAAATACTTTACAATGTTAAATTATCTGTATTGAAACAGTTTCTCCAATGCAACTGGAGACCACCCAGAACCAATCCTAGATACAGCAGCATCCTCTCTAAGGAGATAGGCTGAAATTATTTGGAGTTCACTGCCCAGAAGGCATATTCTGGGCTGGATGTCTCAGTCTCAAGGGGACTTGTCTCAGTACTCTGTTTCTGGTGTATTTTGTTTGCATTTGTGTAATGGAATCATTTAAAAAAATAAAGAACAGTTTAAAAATAAATGAGTGATCTTCATATTTAATGTTTTTTAATGTTTTCCCAGGATAACTGACATCCATGTCCATGCTAAAAATCCTTTGCTGGCTTTATGAATCTGTTTATTCAAGTATCTGTATTTCAGAAGAGGCTTGTAATATTTGCATGTTAAGTAGCACACAATTTCTTTTATCAATAGAGTTTCTTCCTTCTATAATTTTATGCTGAAAAGAGAATGTTTTGCTTTTTTATAAAGCTTTCAACTAGATTTGACAGAGTCTCAGTAGCACAAGTAGCTCCAGTGTAGTTTTGCTTTGCCTTAGGGTCTTTTATTGTAGAATTCAGACTTGGTGTAAGATCAAATCACAGACCTGGCTATTTGAAATAATTTATTATTTTGTTCAGCTGTACCTGAAAAAAAAAGTCTATACTGGTGTCACCAGAGGACTTTAGAGAGTTTTCTGTGTGACTTTTAACTGAAAGACAAATGACTGATCTATATGATTGATTGATCAAATCAATCAAATGATTGATTCTGTATGTGCAGTCTTTGTGTGTGGTCAGAGGCCATGTGGTTTATTAGAGGAGGGTTAATAACAAATTGAGAAGATCAGAAGATCTAAGACACACATCTTTATCACCCGCTCATTTTTGGTATCTCTGGATGGATTGTCTCTTGATTTTACATTAGGCATTTGACAAACTGACCATATTGTCGCAAATGTTCACTTCCTCAATGGAACTGGCTCCATCCAAGTTCCCTTTTGGGTTGTGAATGTTAAATGTCCTTCTGCTGAAATAGTCCTGATAGTCATTTCAGCTGCGTAGGAAAGTTAGCTGGTGTCCATGGTGCTAATATGAAATACAACACAAGTGATGTAATTTAACTGTCTAAAGCCGTTTTGAAAAGGCTTGAATCTTTCTTAACAAGCCCTATTATAAGTTACATTGGGGTGAGCTTACTGTGGGGATTTGAAAGAGAGTCGCGGGGATCAGACACCAGAGAGTTCATACCCATACGAAAGGAGCAGAAGAATTACAATGCTCTCTGGAGCTTTGATTAACTGTCTCCAGAGTAAATACAACCTCTGGAAACAAAAGCTTTCTCTTACACCAGGCCCCAGAATTGGCAACTTTAGCACATTCTCTTTGTTCACCTCCAGGATGGCTGGCAGGTTCAGCCAAAGGAGAGAGACTGTAAATTACAACAAAAAGGGAATTAGAAGATGTTATTTTAATCAGACTACTGAATGACTTCATTGCCGAGCAAGTGCACGGTGTGCACAGTAATCAGACTTCTGCAGACCCGGCACGGTAGCTTTCACTGTGGGGTTGTGCCGGAGAAGGCTCAGAAAGAAATCTTTCAGCACAACCTTACGGTTGAACGATCAGGCCAGTCCTGTATCCCCTCCCTTGTACTTCTATTGTATCTACTTCAGATCACTCTTTGCATAAGCAATAAGGCCTGAATTCTTTCAGCCAGGACATCAGGCACCAGTTTTGCAAAACACGATCTACTCATGTAGACCCAGGTGCCCACAGAGTCCAGCATGGTTCCAAAAGAGAGTCGAGAGATTCTTGCTAGCAGCTGCTGTTGAATGATTAACTTTCACCCAAGTCCCCTGCATTATTTTAAACCTTGCCCTCGTTCTTACAGAGAAACGTGAAATATTAGGAAATGCCTTGTACTGTGTTTTATATTGTCAGAGCTAAATTCTCACTGTTAATTACTAGATTTATTTTCCGGCTCTACCATTGCTATCCCATGCAGGCAAGCTGAATTTCCTTGCAGTATTTCAAGTGAAACATTTACTACCAGTGTTAACGAAAGAAAGGATTTTTAAATGCTCCCTTATTTGGAATTATTTTCCCTGTTGATTGTATGCTTCTTCACATTCACTTTCCCTAGGCTCTAAACATCTCTTTGAAAAAGCAACCTGTCTTTCCCACGCAAGGTTTAAGAGCTGTCCCCTAGAGTCTGTTCCTGAGACTTGATATGCACGAAACAAAACCAAATTGAAAGATTGGATTTTTCAAGGGAACGTACCTGCCATTATTTAAAAGAAAAGAACCTTTTCCATTGAACATTACCATCACATAGGTGACTGAAGAAGAGGTGGCAGGACTAGAAGGCTGTAACATAGTTGGAAACCTAATAAATAAAATTACTAGTTGTGAATCTATTTAACAGGATAATTACAGAAGAATGTTAGTCTTCTGAGTGTTTCTGTGTAGCTAAATGGAGTGGAAGCTGTCCGGGTTTTGCCTGGGATGGAGTTAATTTTTCACAATAGCTAGTATGAGGCTATGTTTTGGATTTGTATATCCAAATATATATTTGTACCTGCTTAGTATATAAGGTGCGAGGGAGTTGGCCAGGAGACACAATCGCTGCTTGGGGACGGGCTGAGCGTCGTTCGGTGGGTGGTGGGTGGGTGTATAATTTTTTCTTTTCTTTAAGTTTGATTTTCCCCCCCCTTCCTTTTTCCCTTTTTCATTACATATTTGTATAATTATTATTAGCAGTAGTATTTTTCTTACATACTAGTAGTAGTAGTATCAATTTTTTTTCATTTATTTTCAATTATTAAATTCTTCCTATTTCACCCTACAAGTTCTCTTACCCTTTTTTCCTCCAATTCTCTCCCCCATCCAGAGCACCAGGCAGGGAGCTTGTGAAGCAGCAGGGAGTGAGTGACTTCTGCGAAGAGGAAGAGGCAGGTGCACACTGAGGGACTTCAAGATGTGCTGAGGCTGTTGCAAGCCAGATAGGTCCTGCCTCACTGTAAGCAGAAATATGGATGGTGAAAAGAAAGCAAGCTCCAAAAGATGCACCCTGCAACAACACAGTGATCAGGTGGGGAAAAAATTACTTTTAATCTATTTATTCTGTTCTGCCTCACTTTGAGGGCTTTTTGGGTGACAGGAAAGTGGGGAAAATGAACCTAGCACTTAAAAACCCTATCAGTATTTTAGGTAAGATCCTGGACAGAACCATCTCAGTGCCATGCTTCTCTGGTTAATGCCTCAGTATCTGATGTCACCTTTGTTGTCTCTTTCATCACTAAAATTTTTAAACTTCTAGCATTGTGAGTGGCTGATTATTACCAAAGTCATTTTAGTGTGAGGTGGAACAACCAGTATGATCCTCAGTTTGCAGAGGGAAGTCATCTAGGAGTAGGTGCTAAAAAAAACTCCACAACTTGGCCTCCCCACCAACTCCCACCCCCAAACCCCAAGGACAGATTTGTTCAAGGTGAGAAGCAGTGATGCCTACTATTGCATGGGTCACATGCTGCAGCTAAGGACTTGTCCTTGTGACATGCTTGTCTATATGGAGAGTTTCCACAGAGCCTGTTTACACTAAGCCTCCCATAGGCCTGATTTTGAGAGAGAGAGGTTATTTTTTTTTCCCTCATACTGCTTTCCAGGAGGGCAAATAAATCCAGACAGCTGCCAGGAGAGAAGATGACCTAACCTGGACATCTATGGAGGGAAAATAGGCTACTGCAAACACAGACAAAGAGCCTTTGCGATAAACTGTGCCCAGAATATGAATAATAGCTGTGCGGCTTCACTGAGGCTGTAAAGGTCAAAGATAAAGGAATTCTCCTTGGTGGTCGTGCAGAGTTTTGAGTGTCCTGTCCTCATATGGTGCTGCCCTGTGGTGGTGTCTACAGACCTCGTAGTGACTTAGCACTAGTTTTGGGAGCAGCCGTGAGTGCACCACACAACTCTGGTGCGCTTCCCTGCAGAGAGCCTTTCCTGTCATACCTGGCAGCACATCAAGCCACTTTGTCTCCTCAAGTATGCAGGGTCTCCTTTGTCATGGAGGGACAACATGGGGCTGCACGTTCGCAGATGTGTGGTGTGCCTAGGCAGCAAATTGGATCTTGGCAGCAGGGCTGGGTTGCTTCTCCAAACCCAGTATGAACGATTCCCCTGCATGTTCTTTCGAGGGTGTCTAGAGACAGTCTTGAAAAGTCCTAATAGTTTCATTGGACTGTGCTGATGAAGACTAGGACTGATTGTCCTTCGCGTTGGTTTGTCCTTCAGCACCTTGGAGCCAGGCCACCCCTTTGTCAGGGCAGGGGTCTGAGGCATTAGGAACCACTAATGAAGTTTTACCACTTCATTACTTACCCAGACAGCCATCTCTTGCAGCATGTGGTTTGCTATTGCTGGCATCATACTAAAATTTTAAAAATATTTTAAAAAATAATGCCCACTTAAAAAGAAAAGCCAAACACAAATCAGAATTCAAGGTTGCTCCTTAAATTTAGTACTTTCTCTTGCTTTCATGAGAGAAATGAGGGACTTGTCTTTGTTCCCCTCCCCTTAGCCCTTCTTCCATTTTCTAATTTCTTCTGGTTACATTCATTTTCTTTCCCAGTTGCAGTTCTCCCATCTTAAGCCAGGGGTGCATGTTGTTCATCACATCGTGAGGACCTCACTAGCCGTACATCTTGATGCAGTTTTGTATGGATGATTGCAGAGTTTGCAGATACTTTTCCCCCTCCCTTATAGCTGTTTATAAGGTTTTCAGCCCTTTTCTTCTGTGAGCCTTGCTGCCATGGTTTTCTTTTCAGTGGTTTGGATGCTGAGGCTAGCATTAGCGCCAGTGCCGTATCGCTTTTCAGCAGCACTGCTGGACTATTCAACTCTTTTCCTGACTCAGATCTAATCTCATAGTTTGGTTCTCTGTACTGTTTGAAGCCTGCCTCCACCCATCCTGGAGGAGCTTTGGGGTCCTGTGGGTACTGGACTGCTACTCTTGTATCAGCTTCACTCCTGACTTCCTATGTGATCCTGGAGAAGTCATTTTGGTTGCAGTTCTCAAAGGCACTGTTGAAAGTAAGTGAGAATTCTGCTCCTAAGTTACTTCAGCCTTTCAAGAGCATTGTTCTGTGTCTTTGTTGTCTGTTTGTCCTTCCACCTCTCCTCCTAATGACTTGTTCAAGCTGCCACCTTTTGGGAGCACTGCTGCTTCTTGCTGTCCTTTCTGTGTATGTGCCTTTGGCCTAAGGCGGTGGGATCCTGGTCTCAGTAACAGTGATGGCATCTCAGGTCAGAGAAATGCAGGACTAAATTGGAGCTCACTGTGAATGAATCTGAAATCTAGATTGGAATGACCTAACCAGGGAATATTGATATTAAATGTTCTGTTCTGTTAATCAGTTACATATGGTGGCCTCAATAAATAGGTGTATGCAGGGCTGGGGGCAGCCCTGTTTAACATTCAGAAGGAGTTTGTGTCTGCAGGCCTGTGTCACAAACGGTGAGCGTAGAGGAATGAAGGGTGTGGAATGTACAGGTGGGGCTGGGGGCTAGTGCAGATTTTAAAATCTCGTTTTGGTTAAGAAAATAGAAAACACTGCTATGTAAAATGTGACTATATATAGATGATATAGATATAGATATAAAAAATAAATATTGCCAGGGAATTTATTCCTCCAGCATTTCCACATACATGTTAAGACATCTGAATCAATGTTTTAAAAAGAGGAATTTAAAGCAGAAAACCTGATACATGAGTTTACCTAAATAATGATGAGCACTCATCAGTTCAGTCAGAGGTTGATCTGAGGTGTACAGAGGAGCAATGGGTAGTGGGAGCTGTTGCTCTTTGTGCTCTTTCTTTGCAAGTGGGAATTTGGAGTCTTAACTTTATGTCTCTGTTTTGTATAGCAGGTATAGCATTGCTCACTGGAAAATGTTACAGTCTATGCAAAACTATAAGTATTCTGTGCCACAAGACTCAAATTTTCATCACTTTACGGTGACACCACCTGTAAGTAATTAGCAGCTTGAAATCAGATGATAATTAGAAAGGTTAAAATGAAAAATCTAGGTAACCTGGTTTTCTATTTCTATTTTAAATAGACAAGATAGACAACACCACAGATGCATACCAATCCCTTCTGTGGACATATTCTCTCAAACATTTCTTAGAGGCTTACTCTTTTAACCAAGAACATAACTGGCTGAATATATATCAAAGACATTGTTATTCATGCTAATGTTTTCAAATTAGAAGCTATCTGTGGTATATTTTACAAAAACTGTTTCAGTGCTAGCCGAAACCTGAAGGCTGCAGTTACTGTAGGTCTAGCAAGACAGAAATCTGTCATTGGTTTAAAGGAGCAATGTGTTGTGAGTGCTTGACTTGCCTTCAGAAGCAGTTCTGACAGGCGGGAGACTTTAAGTTTATTAACATTGTAAGGCAGGCAGATGGTTTATTGCCTGTGCTGCCTATCCTGAATGAACATAAAACAGTCCCAGAAAGGTTGGGCTGAGGCAGAAGGTCTGTTCAGAGCAGCAAATGACAGGAGCATCTTTGTGTCATGACTCCTGGATACCACATGCAATGCCAGAGGTGCCCAGGGGAGCATGGCACCTGAATCCAATTGCAGTGCCAGACCTGAAGCACACACACACCGCTTTTATGATCCTCCCACCACCTCCTTCCCTCAGCACTAGCTTCTCTGCCACCAAATGGCACGCAGCTCAGCACAACCACGTGAAAGCCATCTGGACGACTGCAAGGTTTCTGGTCACAGAGCCAGCTTCAGAGTGAGCTTGAACCCTGCTGCAGAGTTAAGTGGAAATATTTGTCCAGCGAACTTGCCTGCCAGATTTTGTGTGTTCTGTTTGATTTCCTTATTCTGTGTGTTTGATCTGTCATATCAGAATGTGTGTCTTAGTACAGTTGGTTGGTACCATCTAGAGAGTGGGAAGGATGGCAGGTGAAGCCAGCAGATGGTATGGTCCCCAGCAAGGCACGGCCCATGGATCCCTAACCACTGGCAAGCCTGAGGGGGTCAAGGGGGGCAAGGTTTTGGCCAGAGATTTTGGAGGAGGAGGGTTGATGGACAGCTGCCTGCTGATAGCAGGTGCTGCTTGATCATTGGCATTCAGTACAATGCCCTCCTTTGGGTAAAAGTGATAGAAGTAGGATATATCTCAGTGCAGGATCGCTGGCTGATTACCCCACTGTAATTGCCAAGCAATCCTAATTGTGTTTGTTCTTTAATACAAATGTCTTTAACCAAGTCACCTGGACTCTGAAGTAAAAGTATTTGTTTCAGTGCTGCTCTAAAAATAGCTGAATCTCTTCCTCCTTGCTCTTTTTAAACTAGATGAACAATAACTTGACTTTGTTTTAAAGCCCTTTTGCCAAGTTTTTCTAAGCACCAATGAAGAGAATATGAAAGGAATTAGAAAATTATTATGGGATTAAGACAGAATCTTGCTCTTACACAAAAGACATGTTGATTGCTCATCCTCCAAAGAAAGCAATATAGGTTCTGCAATTAAATCTGGTGTAGCCAAACACAAAAGGAACTCGTGCAGTAAAGTATGTGGTAGGTAAGAAAGTGTAGCATGGAACAAGCTTTGATTAAAAAAAAAAAACCACCCCTCCGAAACAGTCTGTTAAGGAATAGCCAAAAATCTCTTTCAGTTTTTGGAGAACTGAAGAAAAAGTATGTTTCACCTGAGTTTGCAAAGAAATGGTTATTTCTGTCTATGGTAAGTAGCAAAAGTGACTTCTGAGTTACTGATTTTGTAATGTGTTGGTGGTGTTGTTACTCTCTGTCTTTCTCATCAGGAAAGAGATGCTTTGCTCCATAGGCAAACATTTTTTAATTCCATAATAATTTCCCATATAGAGTAAAATTAGATGAGATAAATAAATAATTTACTTGATACTTCTTTTCAGAGTTTTCCTCCACATCTAATTTTCAGCAAATAGAAATGCCTCCCTCCATATCCTCTTCCTTATAACCACAGATACATCCACAGTTTTCATAACAATGGCATGTATATGAGAAGGAAACTTTTTTGTGGAAAATGACATACAGCTCTCTGGATTCCTGTTTGTTACAAAATCTGACCAAAAAAACAATTACTTTAAAATTCTACTGAGTGGACTTCCAGCTATTTGAAACTCTCAGATAACTGATGGTCAGTCTTAAACCATGAACTCTAAGCTTAATGCTTGCAAACCATAAAGCTAATGTCAATGGGAATCTTGCATCAGTGAGGACTTCAGGATGTGGCCATGAGCATTACTATGTTGTGTATTCCAGTTCCTGTTTTCTTCTCCCTTTCAAAGCCCCATTTGAGTTGCTTCTTAATCTCGTAAGTTGTTGACTTGAAAGTGCATATTGGCCCTCCTGAGTATGAGTCACACCAGCCCTCAGTCATCAGTATTGTCCAGAAATGTAATGTTTCCCTTCTCATCTCTTCTTACCCCCTTAATCAAGGGCAGCTATGAGTCATACTGTAAAAGGGCTTTATTTGCATTTGATACGAGTCAACAACTAATTCAAGATCAGGAAACAGCATCAAACAGACCTTACAAAAAGGGAAGGAAGCTTTCCTGTTTACTGTGGCTGAATCAAAAATACAGACACAGATATTATACTTGAAAAATCAAAAGGTAGATTACAGTCTTGAAAACCCCTTCATACAGATACTACAAATGCTTGAAGAAATTAATATATGTTAAAATAGACTATGTTCCAAGCAAATCAAAATGTTGCTTCTTTCTTAAACATCCCTGACAAGGATATATTTCTGCTTTTATTTCTTTATTTTGTGTTAGACACTTCACAGGTGAGTAAAACAAGATGAAAAAGTCTCAAATAAGAAATCCTTTTAGGAATGCACTTAAAGTCTACAACTCTCATCTTTATTGTAGATGTAAGTAATTATGTGCTTACCTGCTATTGATGTCTGTAGGCTTTAATCGCCTCTTTAAAGTTAAGTACATATATAAATTATTTTCCTCCATTGAGGTCTAAATGCACAAAATGGGTCAGAGACCTAGGGAGGGTCAAGACAGGCCAAATGCCTGTAATAAAACCATAGGTCCCAGCTTGCAAATCTAGAAATTTACTTCAGGGATCTTGAACTACTACCAGTGATCAACTCTGGATGACTAACACCGCTGAGCAGGAGCAGACATTGCAGGAAGACTGCACCCTGTAGCCTCAGGGCAATTTTCTTTGGAGGAAATTAACATACACATTATGAATGATAGAATCATAGAATGGTTTGGGTCAGAAGGGACCTTAAAGATCATACAGTTCCAACCCCCCTGCCATGGGCAGGGACACATTCCACTACACCAGCTTGCTCAAAGCCCCATCCAGCCTGGCCTTGAAGACATCCAGGGATGGGGCATCCACAGCTTCTCTGGGCAACCTGTTCCAGTGCTTCACCACCCTCTCTGCGAAGAACTTCTTCCTGTTATCCAATCTAAATCTATCCACTAGATCTAAATTTTGACAGATCTTGTCCATCTCAGTTTCAAAACTCACTTTTCCCAGAAGATGACCTGGTTTTTTAAACTGTCTTGAAAGAAGATGCTGGAGAGTATGGAAAGGGAAATTTTTAATAACATAGTAAAGGAATTAGTAGGTCTTTTCCCTCTGCTTGTCTCTTAATATTTAGCTTCTATTGCTTCCCTTTTTCCATCTGACCTCTTGGTTGTCTACCTGAACTCTAAGTTCTGTGAGGCTCATCTTGTGTCATGTCTTTAGGTCATGGCCAACAAATCACTTGACATTTTTAATGTAAACTGATGACTGCTTAAAGAAAGAGTTTGGGATAAAGGGAGGTGGATCCCTGATCAAATTTAGGCTGCATACAGCTGTAAACTAAGTAGACAAAATAAGGAGTTGGACCTCACCGGGGACCCATTACTCTTTCATTTCTCCATGAAGGAGGGAAAAAACTTTAAGTGATGATGCAGCACATTCTGCATAGCTTTCCATTAGGCTGTGTACTGGTGTTCCTTTGCTTGTGGTTCTACACAGTGTTTTGTTCAGTCCCTTAAACTGATGTTGCTCTCATCAGTTGATCATCTCATCTCATGTCCCTCTCTCTTTTCTGGTTTGATACCTGGAGCCTCAGGATGTTTGTCCTTCCTTTTTCTTTTGTGAAAGTTTAAGGTGGGCACTATTTGTGTGGACTTCTTTAGTAATCTCAGAGAAATGAATGAACTTGTTTTACAGGAAACAAGTGATTTTTATAAGTGCATTTGCTGTCAAATACCTTGTGTGTGCTATTTCGTTACTTCAAGGACTGTAAGTTATGTGATATACTGTCACAGTATGCCATCTGCTTCTATTTGTTTCAACACATTTATAAAAATTTACAAGAATACATCAGTGGTTCTCCAAGGCAGGTAACTTCTATGCAAACAGAAATTTTATATGAGTGAACATGTATTTCATGGCTGCATACTCTAATGGTGACATATCTAGAAATTAGGGTTAATAATCCACAACCAAAACTTAAATTCTTATTCATCTATGGGCGTAAAGTCATGGTCTGTAGGTGTAACCCTGTTTAAAATTACAATCAGAGTTTCTTTCCCCCCCCCTGCCCTCCAGTTTCTGAATATTCCTATTTTTGGCATTTGTTGCTGTGGCGTTGGGGTTTTTGTTCGCTCCAATAGCTGTATTAATTCTCAGACAAATGCTACAAGTTTCTAGCCAGTCTTCTCCACTCCTGGTATTCACACACCTTTCATGTACTCACTTTTCTATTTCTTACATTAAAATTTGACTCACAACCGATCTAGAACTATTGAGTAAAGTACCATCTGCAACACAGATTTCTCCTCCAAAGCTCTTAAAAGGAGTAGGTTTATATTTGGAAGGCCAGCCAGCCTTAATCGCTGATACTACCTTTTGCAAAGTCTTATTTTTGCATTACGGTGTCTTGCAGTGACAGACCGCATCCTGTCTGAGACGGAGAAAATTTTCTCAAATCTATTTACATGAACATCATACTCTGGTCTTTGTACTACCTCTCTTTTATTGAAAGCTCAGAGTGTCTGCTGACACGAGGTCTTTTCCAGGTTTATATTCTAGATATAAATAATCCAACTGCAATTGGAAGAATACCCTTTCCATGCAAGGTTGCATTTGTGAAACTCTTTTCCCCACAGTTGTTATAAGCAGTTTGCTGCCTGCTTCTGCAAAAGAGGAAGTGTTTTTTTCATGCATGCATGAGCACTGAAGACCTCATTTTCCTGCCCATGTTCTCTGCCATTCAGCTTAAGTTAGGTATCCTGCAGCACTAGCTAGAGTGGTGCTTGCCATCTTTGCAAAATTTGTTGCAAGGCCTCACATAGTGGGCTTGGTTGACTATTTTGTATAGCAATTGCCATCACAGAATCAAAGGAAGGGCATCTTCTTTATAAACTGTTTATAGACTAATTGTTATGATTAGCATCTTCATACACTACCCATTTTTTCCAGGTTAAAATTTTTAGCTCAACAGATGCAGCAGCCAGATTGGATGCATTTTTTTCAGCCAAATTTATCATTTCTGTGTACTTTCCTTCTCTGTAACTAGAGAAATATTGATAACCATCTATGACCCCCCAAGGCTTAGCAGGGCCCCTACATCAGTCCTGGTTTTCCTACGTGAGTTAATTATTCACTCCTACATTGCTGTCTGTCAAGTTCCAAACTCACAGCGCTGTTTCCGTGTGTGCAATACTGTTCTGTTCTTTATACTTACAGCAAGATGCCATAGGTAAACTTCAGTATCTTCCCATGCTTGGATATCCTTTTGTGAAATGATACAGGTGCAAAGCATAGCTTAAAAGTTACAGTAAAGCACTGTGTTCAGAGGGCCTAAGTTAAAATTTCATAGACATGAACTGTCTAAAGAAATTTTCCACAATCTGGTTGAAGTACTTAGAGTGAGATGAGAGGGAGAGAGGCAAAATACATTTACTAAGAAACATCTTTCCTGGTAGATATGTGGAGTCCTGTGCACAGGCGTTGGCTCGCTGCTGAAGAGTTAGGTGTAGGTAAAGAGTTTCCCCTTTCTCTTCTGGAGCTGGTAGAGACCAGACCCCTTCTAAAGCTGCATCAGTGCAATCTCTGCTAGATTCAGAGTAATAATCACAATTTCTTCCTTAGGTTTTAGTCTAAGTACACTTCTAAGTATGTGTTGGCGCATATGTAAGAGGGAAATTGAGTTCTGTTAGCTTTATTTTGTATTCCATTGATAGGTTTTCTATGCCATTAAAAACATCTGAGAACATATTTTCTACATTTTACTGGCTTCTGTCCTCCTGCTGTATTCACTTTCTTAACAACCTATATCTGGTATTTTCACTCCTTGAATAAGTACTACCTTTCCTGAAAAAATTTCCTGAAAATAAGAAAACAATTATAAATGTTATTTCTTCAAGATTTTGTTATACTTTCATATGGAGTTTATATCCACACATAACCATTTGTTTTTGTTCTAGTGTCATCAAAGGAAGCTTTTATCAACTCATTTTCATATAAATAGCTTTTCTTTTCAAAACTGTTTTTGTAACTTCAGCTGCCTATACACACTCCTGGCTGTGAGAATAACTTAACACTGAAGTCTAACCTATAAAACCACGATATTCCAGTTACTGGTTATAGCTGTATATGAAAAGAGTCTCACAACACTTTCCTTTCTTTTCCTCTTCACAGTAGAGGCATGTGCACTCTGTTTCTTTTTGTCTTGGGGTCTGACTATGTCAAAGCCTTGCTAAAGCCAAGGTATGCAGCATGCAAGGCCTTCCCATTGCCTTCAGCCAGAGAAAACCTTCGTCAGCTTGTCAGAGAAAGCATGAGGTTGGTCGTCATCCTTTGCCATTGGTAAATCTATGCTGACTGTTCTCAGTCACCTTCTTGCCCTTCTTGAGCCTGGAAATGCCTTCTATGAGCATTTGTTCCATAACCTTTCCAGGGACCAAAGTGAGGTCGATTGACCTGGACCATACTCCTTGCCACCTGCTTGCAGATGTTTGTGGTATTTGCCTTTCTCCAGCGATTAGGAATCTCCACTGACTGCCATGACATTTTAAAGAGGACAGAGAGCAGCATCGTAATGACATTGGGCTGCTCTTTCAGCACCCTCAGACTCATCCACTCCAGTCCATGGAGACATGGTATGTCCAAGTGGGTTAAGTGATCCCTAACTTCGTCTTCCTCTGCTGTCTGTACTGCTTCATTCCCGTAGACTTTGCTAGGAGGTTTAAGGACCTGGAAGCTCTGAGGCAAAGTCTATGAGTGAAAATTGGAGCAGAAAGGTAACTTAGCCTTTGTCACTGGATCCCAGTGAGCAATGGGCCCATGCTGTTCTTAGCCTTTCTTTTGCTGTCATTGTACTTACAAAAAAAAAACCCACTCTTGCCTGTCACATTACTTGCTAGTGCCAGCTCCAGCTGAGTTTTGGCTTTCAGAGCTCCAGCCTTGCCAGCTCAAGCAGTATCTCTTCCTTTTCAGTTTTCATTCTGTGATCCAGAGAACTAAATCAAAATCTGATTACAAATTTAAGCACATTAAGTCACATTAAAAATAAACAAATGTTGTTTATAAATACCCCAGATGTCTTTCCATCCTTTTATCTCTCCTAGGAAATTACTATCAGCATAGCTTAATGTTTCGTAAAACTGCATCATTGTGATTTCTTTAATTTAGGATGGCAACTGGTTTGATCTTCTCCTCAATTAATCTAGTGCTTCTGACCAAGTACTATGAAAATAATAGCCAATTTTCCTTCCCTCCACTCACTGTCTTCATGAAGAGAAGAATGTTGCTTGAACTGCTTCCAGCTATGTGCCAGATGTATTGGAGCCATGCTGTGACTGGCATGAACCATGCACTTGTCCCCTTGATCTTCTCCTCAAGTTCTAGAAGCTGTCTCAAAGTAGATGGCACCGTATAATGCTCAGGAGTGATCATCATACCAGTAAGACTTTCACGCTGCAACTTATAAACTATAGTGAGTCTTTTAAAAAATAAGCCAATTGTGAAAAGAAGGAATTAGTGAGAAACTGAGGCAGAGATGGCTCTCCAGGAAGTCAACTAAATCTGAGGAGAGAATAAAATTAAAGCATTCTATGCTTCTTAGAGAGTGAATTCTCTTGCAGCATGTGTCTTCTTTTGCTCCATCTTTTGCTCCAACCCACAAAAAACATTGGCATCGTTCTCACAGGAGCAATAACATGGTCGTCTTTTTAATCATGTTCCAGTCACTCTTGTGCTTGGAAAGGAAAATGCAGGAGGCTAATACTTGGCAAACTCTTTTTCTACAACAGTTAAGATTAAATAGATGTACCACTGAGCCAAAAATTAGAAAAAATATGTGTCCAAAGGCAATTGTGAAAATATGTAGTCATTCTTTGAAAATGTTTCCAAACTTACTTGCCTTCCACAATATTTCAAAGTATGTTAATTCAGATTTCCCTAGTATTCTCTGTGAACTGTCTTCCTCTCTGAATACTCCAGAGACTTTCACTGGAGGTACTGATACTTACTGGGGCATTCTGCTCTTTGTCAGAGACTGCCACTTTGAGAGCATTCTTTACAATTCATAGATTATATTTTGAATGTTTTTTTGGTCATATATTTTCAGAACTATTTTATTGCAGTATTCAAGCTTTTGGGAATTCACCTTTCCCCAATAAGTTTTGAGCTGCTCAAATGCTAGTTGAAGGACAAGAAGGAATTACAAACAATATTGAGTAAAACTTAATTTTGCATTTCTGATGAGTTAGTTACTGATCATCTCAACCACTTTTGCAGTGTAGAAAGGGGGAGGGACTTACAGATAAAAGCTGAGTGCCTGTAAACTAATCTTCTATTTGTATAGGATAATGCAACTCTCATTCGTACAATTTCAGAGGAATGTCACAGGACAATTTTTGTATATTTGTCTAATACACAGCATAGGTTGTAAAGCCAGACTGATTTTCATTAAAATAAATACAAATGAGAACAAGTTGAAGAAAGAGATCAGCAAAACCCAAGAAGTTTTCTACGGCAGAGCATGATTCAGCTTTTACAATATTTCTCTGCTCTGATGGCTGCAGTTATGCCCATGCATTGCACATCATCTGTTTGGTGTAAACTTCTTTTTACAGGAAAGTTTTGATTTATTAAGGTACTCAGAAGCTAAATGAATAGCTTGAGAAATGCCAGATGAAATGGCCGTATTCAGTGTTCACAGCTGATTTTCCTATGTTTTGGAGCAATGTAAATCTGAGCCATTGTATCACAGTACATGAAGCTCCTGTGAAAGTCGGTCAGAATATATCCTGTAGGATTGTTATGGAGCATGCAACCACAAAATACAGATCAGAAACGTAAAAGTGAACCCAGAAATCTGCAACTAGTTAGGGCTGTGCAAGATGTGCACAATGAAAACACAAACTGCAAGAGATTTGTTTGGTTTGAGAATTAGTTGAGAAATTCAGAATAAGAACTGCATTTTTCCAAAGGTTTGTTCAAGTTCACTAACTTGCCTACTGACTGTAAATTCATTTTCAAATAAACCTGGGTTGATTTATAAACTAGTATCAAAATCACACTAAACTTGTGGCTTTGTACGGTTTGAACTGGCCACACTACTATACCAGGTAGCATTCAGTGATTTTGGCTGGGTTTTGACTGGCTATTTCGAGTTCATTAGAGCCTCAAGCTCAAGGTGGAAAGCCAACCAAAGAGTTGCCAACCCTGCCCCTTTCCCACCCTGGGAGCCTTTGGCAGGGCTGCAGGAGTTGTGCAGGGAAGCCAGGTTGGCTTCTGCAAGGGCAGGACTGTAAGCGAAGGAATCGGTTTCTCTCTCGGGAGTTGAGGCGCTTCTTTGCTTAATTGTAGAAGGAGTGTGTGTGAGACTTGTAGAGAGCTGAAAAGCTGATGTGGGGAGCAGATTCAGGCAAAAGAGTAACTGCCACAAGTTCCAGACTTATTTATCCAGTTTTGAGTTAAGAGTGTTTCTACTTGAATTATGTCTACCAGTATTAACCTCTTTCTTCAATGCATGCCAGATTTTATCAGCAATATATGTTTTGAGAAACAAGTACCTATTTTTGGAATGGGGCTTCTGTTTCTGTGATCTGCATCTGTCTTCGGTGACTCTGGAGCAGATTCATCCATTTGTGTTCTCTGAAGTATAATCCTCCACACTTCTTCTATTATGTGCATAATTTCACACATTAAAGTTATTTCTTGTGCGGTATTTATTTTAAAACTTTCTTCAGTCATGTGTCTATGTGTGCATTTAAAAGGAGCCACAAATATTTACGAGGCATTTTTAACGCTTACTAATTACTTTTGTGGGGCTTGGTATTAGAGTAGGTGCTTTAAAAGCTGCAGTTGTATCAACCTTGTCTGATACTTCCTGATTACTCATATCTAGAAGTGTTATCAGCCATCACAGAGTGTTACTAGCATCATTTTAAGCTCTCTTCATCTTCTTCAGTCTGGGTTTTATTTTAAAAGCAGACATGCAGTCCCCAGTGAGAATTAAAGTAGAAGCATTAGCTAGCAAAATATATGCCAATGACCTAATGATTCTGACATTTCCACAATACAAGCTTTACAAGAAGGCATGCAGACAGCAAAGTCTGTTTTTCTATCTCATATTTTTTTAATGGCTAAATGTTTGGAGGAAACAAAATGGATTTATTCTGCTCAATCCAGGGTATAATATCAGGACTTATCCGGTTCCGGGCCCCAGGGCTTCAGACAACTAACAAAACACATCTTACTTCTGCTCTGCTAGTTCTCTGTTATGCTTTTCACATGCAGGAAGAAAGAGTAAAAGCATAACCCAATTGAATAAAGCAGCATGGCCTGCTATTCTTTGCTTATGCAGCATCACATGATAGACACCAAATTAAGAAGAACCCCCCCACCTGTGGTTAAGTATGTATGCAACTGTCAAGCCATTTTATATAATACAGAGGGAATTTTACCATCCCTTTCACTGGTGGAGAGGAATACGTTACAAATGTTAATGTCCTACCAAAGCATGCTTCATTATTTTTGAAGAATTCAGTGATTTTACGCCATTTAAATAAAATCAAAGATGTTGCTTCCCAATTTATTTTGAAATGCTCCACCTTTTCAAATCTTTTGCTTGATATATGGGAAGAAAACTAATCTGAGGTTCTTGTTGTAGAATTTAAGTTGCAATTTGTTTCTTGGCTATTCAGTCAATGTTTATGTAAGGTTGTATTGGGATAGGGCTGTCTGCCATGAAATGGTAAAAAAAATAACATCTTTGCTAATAAAAATAATATGCTATTTAAACAAGAAGTTAACGGAAATCTATCCTCTTCCTTGACCTTTCAGACTGTGGTAAGCATAGAACATATAGTGCCAATTTTATGACACAGTCAAGTCAAATAGATTGTATATGATATAAAATAGCTGCAAAAAGAAGGTTTCGATGGTGAGAGTTAGAAGGAAAATCTCATTCAAATGTGTTCTTTTTGTACAGTAACTTTACAGACCAACCACCTAACCCTTTAGACATGCCATATTCAAGAACATTCCCTTAACCACAGGGTTTTCTGGTCCATTTGCTTGAAATACTCTGAGTTTTTCCTGTTGTTATCCTGGGAAGTTCCAAGTAAATCTGATGGTGATGCCAGTGTCATAGAGGTGTCTGGCATTTGTTCAGATGCTGGGCTGGTGATTTTGTCTTTTGTGGTTTTTTCCTCCCTCTCTCTCTTTTGCAGGATTTATCTACCTATGTGATGAGCTAGCCACGGTCATTTCTCACATGTATGTATATTAGGGTCTTTGCAGTGAAAGAGACGTGGCCTGTGTACATTAAAACCTTGTAAATTTAGATTGTTTTTCTTGTGATACAGTGTTCAGTAAATAGGCAAAGAAGGAATCACTTCAAATTCATTAGAAAGATCTGTACCACAGTTGCTGTTGCTGACTTCTGTGACAGAAATATTTCAAATACCCATCTGTAGACCAGGGAAAGGCAAGCCTCAAGAGTGGCTCGACACTGTGTGTGAAAACCCAGTCCTTGCAAAGCATAAGAATCATTAGTTGCTTTAGCCTGGAATTAACGTGACTCTTTTTCTGTTAAAATTTCTTCCCTGCAGTTGCATTGGTAGAGCCATCAGTAGAGTACGGCATCCTTCTTTTCTTTTTAACATGGGCTTCTATTTGCCGCAGAGGTGAAAGCTGCGGAAGCCTTCTGCCTTTGAAGAACTACTTAAGATGAAATGGTTCTGAAGTGCATTAAGGGTGTTTACTTTAGGCACTTTATTTTTTTCTTTATTTTTATTCCTATTGGAATTGGCTAATGTTATTCATTAAACTAACAATTTCTCCCCTGCCTGTTCTTAAGTGTGACTTGTGACCTTGCAATCTGTGTATTTTGTCATCACAATGTGTTACCATGGAACTGATTTTGATGTCATGAATAAGGGCATTGTGAGCTTCCACGTTCCCAAGCATATTTGAGACACAGGTTTGGAAACAAAAATGACTTCACCAGTTAAATATTGTTAGATCCTATAGTATATCAAAGGTAAGAACACTTGTGCCCTATATTCCTTTACATAGAAGAATCTAAGGTTAGGAATTTCAAAGCAGGTATATACAAGAATGACACTACAAATAACATTTCACAAGATTAAATATTTTGTGAGAGCATTGAACTCTAACCCCTTTATGTTACTGTAGACAAAAATCTTTCATATTGTTAGTGGAGACTTCTCAGACTGTCTGATACGGAGGCTACATAGAGGAAGAAACACCGTGTGCATAACAGCACTTGGATGCTGCTGGAACTTAACTCCTTCAAGACAATAGCAGCCGAAGGGAATTTTCTGCCTGAGATAAATCACAGGCAGACAGAGGGCAATGTAACATTGCTGGTTTTGAAGCTGAGAGTAGTATTTGGGCATTTTTCAGAAGACAGCCTTACACAATGCACGAAGGGAAAATATACTTTTGCAGCACGGTGCGTCTTGTGTGCTTAAAAAGAAAGCAAGTTCTCCCAGTGATCTACCTACCAACATGAGGTTAAAAGAGTTCAATTGAATCCCTTGTCAAGCTGTTCCCCAGGGTGTTTAATTCATCACAGTTAAAGGCTTGATAAGATTCTGTCATAATGGAAAAGTCTGAAAAGCCTCAAGTAAGGTTAAAAATCCCGGGTTGCATAAAAGTGCTAGGATAACAGTGACCTCAGATAAATTTCTGTTTATTTGCTCTGCTATTTTTTTTTCCAGTTGAGACTTACTCATCCTTTGCATTTTACACTCTAGCTCAGTACCATTTTGTTCCTGGCCCCGGGGAAATATGTCCTCATTAAGTAAAATTTATGCTAATGCCATTCTGATTAGCCACCAGTCATTGATATTCACTCTCATTAGCTAAATTGCTTCACTGGAAGACATCCCACTGAGGACTTTTTTTTTTTTTCTGTTTTAAGTGGAATATAAAATGTATGGATTCACAGAGATGACAGATGATGATAATTATACCCTGTGTTTACTCAAGCATTTTTTTTATCCTAAAGGCTCCCAAAGTACTTTGCAACATTTACATCTGCAAGGAGAGAGAAAGCTCTGTTTTTTTCCCCTTCTGAGAATGAGCCTGTGTCAGAAATATAGGAGCCATTCTGGTTTCCCTATTAGGACAGATTGCACAAAGGAATCTTCCATCCTGAATTCAGGAGCACTTTTCAATGAGACAGAATGCAGGTCAGTGCATAGGAAATCTAGCTGAGGAATAAACTCAATTCATGCAGTAATGGGACTTTCTATGTATAATCTTTTTGGGGTAACCTGACGGCTCTGACTTAACATCTCTGGGAGTTATACCTGCAGTAATATTGCAAGATTAGCCTCAATGTGAACCTTCACCAAAATTACAAGGATTCTGTCAGCCCACTCTTACACATCTTGATTGAGAGGACTGATAATTTCAACTGAGAATTTTATTATGTTTTCTGGTGTTAAAACACATATGATTAATTTAAGCCATGGCTTAATACAGTCTGATATGATGCTGTGATGAATTATCATCCATTTTCTGTTAAGTCTCTTAAAGAGCTCTTGTTATGGAGGGATGACCAAGTAGGAAGCTGTTGTTGCCAAGGTTTAATAATCTTGTCATTAACAGTATTGGGGTTGAGAATATGTTTCTTTGTATCATAGCCTCCATTTCAAGTGCCAGGTGGAAAGCAGTGATCCTAAGCTTTCTTTATATGTAGGCATATATATCCTTTAGAAAGTCTGCCCCAATACTCTTCTGATAAAACTCTCTTCACACTTAAATATTGGTACTGTGTATACTCTATTTTCTTTTAGGAGGAAAAACATTTCTCTAGTCCATTCAATCTTAGATGTCACTAGAAGGATTATAAACAAGGATGTCTCTTCATGCCAGTTTTTTTCCTTTTGAATCTGTAATCAATACTACTTCATCTAGGCTGCCAAGCAGCAAGCAGATTGCAGCAACCACTGACCATCCGCAATGGCAAGATGGGAAATGCTGGCCTACAGTGACCTTCGACTGGGCTTGAAATTCCTTGGTTTGTCTTTGAATCCCCATCGCTGAATAGTTCACATCACTCCAGTGTAATAACTGCAGTGTTTGCACACGTGCTCTTCTGTTTCAAACTGTCTCACTCTTACATTGATCTAATCTTTCCTTCAGTAATCAAAACTAATTTCATTTCCAAATATGTTTTGCATGGGAGATCTGTGACCACAAACAGTAACGTGAAACCACCCAGATGCAGATAAATTGCCATTCTACCTCACTGAATGGTATGGCAATTACTTTGTTTCCATGGTGATGTGTGTGTGTGTGAGCATGCTATAAATAATGTTTGATGTTTACAAACAATTCCGTTTATACTGAATTATACATCTTATTTGTATGCTAATATCTGGGATACACTTTTTGTTATCTCACAGCAATAGAATAGCAAACAGAAAGCTGAAAGTTTTGGCAGGACTGCAGAGAGCCATTGGGGTTTGTTGAGGGCTTTTTCTACATTTATGTCCAAAGAACAAGCTACATGAGCTGAATCTATTACATCATCATATGGTATATACTAAATAACTGAAAAAAATACTGGAAAGAAAAACTCACATAATTAACAGATTATTTTGCCATCATTACTATATCAGGGTTTTGTCCCAGAAAGTACAAAAAGTTTTGATTACAATTCAGCAAACTGTTCCTCTGCATACTCATTTTTAAGGCTGTGAAATGATAAAATATCTTAGCTCAATGTTTTAAAATTACTTTTTTCTACCTGTCATTATGTAATAGCAAAAGCTTTTCTGTGTTTTCTTTTTTTGGCACTAAATTTTCATAAATACTGCAAAACCAACAAAGAGCCATCAGTGTTTGCTGAAATAAAGTAATAAATTTGCTTCAATAGCAGCTTGTTTGCTAGTCACAAATCATTGTCAGGGAAAAAAATGGGGCTATTTACTACTACTTAATATGGTTGCAAGAATAGTTGTGGTGAAGGCAAATTTTAAGAATAGGCAAGTGAATATCCACTGGCAGGTAGAAATGCGTGGGCGAGGGTGCAGCTCTGAGATGAAGGGAGTGCTGTCAATAGCAACAGCACGAAGGAAATTCTTTCTCCTTCCTCCTGCATGGCTGGGGAAGCACAGTTCACTTCTGCAGCTCCTTGGCCACTTGCCAGTGCGATTAAAGCACTGCACCCTACCCCGGTGTGCTTTAATTGCTGCCTACACACTTTGCGAGCGGTGTTTGTACTTGTTTAGCCTGGGACCTTTGATAGGCTTAGCAGCCAGGCTGGAAGAGGGAAGCAAACACAAGGGAACAAATTTATGTTAACAGACAGTGAAGTGTTTGTACTGCATAACACCTGTGGGCAGACACGTAGGCAGTGGTGGGTATGCCATTTAAACAGCAGGAGAGTGCCATTTACCCATTGTTTAGGAGTAAATGAAACACATTGCATTAAATATGTTCCTTGGCAGTCATCCCAGTCAAACTGCCTTGCTGGTTAGCCGTGGACACCCCTGTATTTACGCTGAAATAGTTTGGAAAATTTTGCCTGTGTTCATGCCCTGAGCATGCAAACGTGGTCTCCTCAGCACGAGCTGCAAGCGAGACAGCGAGGTGTGCTGCAAGCTGGGCTTACACCTCTCCATCTTCTCAGTCCGTGCCCTGGCTGTTCACTGGCAAGAGGACAGTCTCCCTAGGGCAGTAATCCCAGTCCTGTCTCCTGAGCGGATGAGGTTCCCCGTGCCTTTGATTTCCTGACACATGCCGCTGCCAAAACAACACAAACAGAATATTTGCTTTATCAGCTTGGGGGGAGTGGGGGTGTTTGTTTCTTTGTCACTTAAAGTGACTCTGCAACCTGTGCTGAAGATGTGTAACCACACGCTCCCATGGCAGCATGTTTATTTTGCACAGGTTGGTCACTGGTCTTCAGAAGAAAGACACTTTCTACCAGCTTTTGGGAAAGCACCAAGGAAACAAATATGACCTAAGGGTTTCCAGTTAATGGAGGCTAAATACTGTGGGATTCAGTAGGGAGCTGTTAACATTACCACAGGGCTGCAATGTCACTTGAGAAGAGCTCTGTGCTTGGGCATCAACTGCATCTTGCCCCTCTCTCCCCTAAATAATTTCTCCAACGCTGGCCACCAAGTGTTCTCTTTGAGCCAATGCTGTGATAAGCAGACATGACCACACCAATGCCAGAGGGCTAGTTGTCCAGCAGTTCCCCTGTAGCTCCCAAAGTCAAGACTTGGAGACTTGCCTTTTGCCCTCTTCTCCCCCAAAGGATGCACAAGTAGTCACCACCCGCTGGTGTGAAGCAGTCCAGTGCTTTTCGTCAGACTCTAGTCATGGCTGAAAGTAAGTCTAGCCTTGAATTGCTTATGTTATGGCTGTTGGTATTTTTACATTTCACAAATGACCGGGAGGGTGTTGAAAAAGCCATGGTACTCTGTCCATTGCTACATCTAGCATGTGCCCCCTGGCTTCCCAGGTTTGATTCGGTCACCTTGCAGTGTCCTGTGCTACACCTGACCTCAAGGTCAAGTTCTAACAGGTTTTTCTGAATGTAGGAAAAGGGGAAACTATCTAGTCGTCAGGCAATATTTTACAAATGAGATCTCAAGTCTGGCCAGTAAGCTCTTATTTAATCCCTTCTGTGTATTATAAAACCGTGAGGAAATATGACAGCTTAGCTTTGTGTTTAAATGTTGTTTTCTGTGGGGTTTGGATATTTTTACTTTATATTCCCATTACCTTTAAAAAATACTCTTAAAACCTTTTGTCTTTATATATTTAAGACAAAGATGATGGTATATTCATGTTTTGTTTGTTTCAGGTGTCTGAATTTGGAAGAATGACATCTTATATAGTACGTATCTGAGAAGGCTTAGAGAAAAGACAAAGGAGGAGTTGTCTCCTTTTGGATCTGAAATGTGAAACTCCACCACTGTTATGTGGTCCGGTTTTTCACAAAAGTAGGAGGGGAAGAAAGATTATTGGCTCTATTTGAACAGAAATTTGAACAAAAATCAAACAGAAATAATAATTTAAAAAAAAAACCAAACACAGAAATCAAACAGAAATCTATTTGAATAGAAATCAAAAAGATAACATATTCCTTAAGCTAGGAATAAAATGATTTTCCCATCATGCATACAGGCAAAAAAAACCCCAAATCCTGAAAAGTGTTCTCTTTCCAAGGAAGCACAAAAATTCATAGTTCTGGGATTTCTTGGATCTAAGATGGGGTCTGGTTTGGACCAGACCAACTATTTCAATCTGACTACTCTGAAATCTTTTTGTATCTTGTTTCTTCCCTTTTCTGAGCTTTTTGCTTAAATGTATTAAAATACAGAATTAAAAGTAAATAAAAATTAAGACACTGAGGAAGCCTACACTAAAAAGTTTCCTCACCTGCTAGCCTCCCATTTTATGATCAGTTTGAGAGATTCATCCCAACTCTTTTATCTGGGTCTTGATTCACCACTGTCTTTTCACCAAGGAAAATTTTTTTACAAAGTTCTGTCACGGGTTGGAGTTTTCTTCCAACCAATGTAGGTGTGTGAGCGTGTTAGAGGACAGATGGATGTGTGCAACGCTTCCAGTTTGAAATTGTTGCAATTATATACTGAGCAGGATCTGTGCTACCGTTACTGTTCTGCACAGCCTCCATCTTTTCAGCAATTTGTTTTTTAAGCTTCTTGTGACTGTTGTTACAATTTTGTTCTTTCACTTTCTGCTGCTTTTTTTGAGTGTGTGGGCTTACAGTATTGAGACTAACCCTGTAAATCCCTTGTTTGGAGGTCTTTTTTCAAGAACTGAATTATGGAAAGGTAGTAAAATACGGGAATTATGCTAAACAAAAGGTTTTTTTTAAAAAGTGTTTCAAAATTTTCCAAACTGAAATGGGATATTTAGAATGAGATATTCAAAAGTGAGAGTAGAGGGATTTAATCACTTTTGAAGCTGGGCTTAAAAAATTCTCTCATAGGTCACGGCATCCTCTCGTCCGGCTTGCTGGACATAGAGTCCGAGCTGAATTTGGTGAAAACCGTCACCTCTGACAAGTTTCAGGTCAGGAGTTTGAGCAGGACCTGATTTGATTTATTGCTCCTTAAACTGATGTGGCTTACCTCTCAGTCATCCATGGTTGAAAGGTAAGCTCAGTTCCCTCCTCTTTCACCTGGAGATGATGGGAGCAGGCACACACTTCTCTGCTCTGAAGTGACAGGAGAAAGGCCTGTGGCCAACACCCTCTGCAAGTACTTTTTGGATCTGTCTCAGCTTGAGCAGAGACATTTGATCAGATGCCAGATTGTGAAGGAGTGTAGCTAACTAAAAGGCTGAAGTGGAGAGAGAAGCTGAAGTGAACCCATCTAGGGAAAAGAGGCATCTCTTGAATGAAAAGGTTTTTAACAGAAAACTGAGGGCATTGATTTTAAAGGAAAGCAAATAATGCTTCTTGGAAAATAATCCATTTGGCTGTTTTATTTTAAAAAAAAGTAATTTCTGTTTGTTCTCTTTGCTGGTGGATAATTAAAGATGGGGAGAAAAAGAAAAGAGGAATACCTGAAGCTAAAATTGTCAGTGCTTGTACTTCCACTGTGTTTTACATATAAATATTGATTTGCTCATACATAGTCAAAAATTATAAAAAGAGTTCAAACACTAGTAGAGGGCATCTGAATTATTAAATATTAATTTACACTTCAGGGAGTCATCACCAAAGGGCTGTATGAATCCGCTTGTAAAAATTATTTGAATGAAGTACTGACCCTCATTTTAAAAAGTGATATAATTCCAAAAATATGCACTGTTTAAAAATAAACTTTCTCCATACATGCATTATTATTTTTATATTAAGTTTCCAAATACAGTAGCACTCCCATGGAGTGTTTATGGCTCCTTGCTTCCTACTTCAGGTCTTTCAGAAAAAAAGAAAGTTGGTATTTACAGATACCTCCAAAATGGTCATAGATGAAATAATGGGGGCATTTCATGCACTCAGGAGTTTCTGTTTTATGAACCTGAATACTAGAGAAGCTGAGAATGAGTGAAGTCCTTGGGAGCAAGGAAATTTGATGTTCTGACCTGATAGCTATGTGCTTTTCTATTACTTTTTCCTTTTATAACATTAATTTGATAATTTTATTGGATATCACAGGGATTATTTCTATTTCATGTAAATTTTTCAGCACAGAATATATGGACTGTTGCAAAGGGTTTGGAGATTAAGAGTGCTAGGGGTACAATTAGTCAAAATTAGTGTAGGTGAAAAAAAATCCAGGATATTCAACTTCTGTAAAGAGACCTTCAACCAAAATAAAAGAATCTTGTTCAGAGGCTTATACAAAGAATGAAATGTATTATTAATGCTTAGGAGTGGCTCTGTTTGACTAAGAAAATGCCATTAGAACTAAGTATTTATGACTAAACACACTTGAATAGAAACCATACAGAGAAAACTCTTGGTGGTTCATTTGTCAAAAGCTGGCTGAACTGTAGCCCTGTAGTAATTATGCACTGGATATCACAGACAGAGAAGCTGGTGACCACAAACTGGCTTCCTCATTCTTTCTCCTTCTTCCAGGAGTGGTTTGGATTAGGTAGTCAGCTGAAACTTCCAAAGCATATATTTTCTTACCATGTTGCTGCAACCTATCTGCAGGTATTTCTTGTTTAGATTCCCATAAAATGCACTCTTTTTTTTTGTTTTGGCCAGGAAATGAGAAGTTTATTAACCCATTGACTGACTTAGATGCTTCCCAAGTCTCCCTGTGTGCTTGCACACACATACACACAAATGCACAGAGAGGAAAGCAGCCTATGCACTGAAAAAAAAGAAAAAAAAGACAACTGTGCACTGCTGAACATAATCCAACAGCTCTCTGGTTCCTTGTCCTGAACAACAGATATTCTGTATCACCTAATATTAACAAACAAAAGATTTTTTCCCACGCCATTATATATTTACATTAGCCTACTGTTCAATCTTGGCATGTTGGCTTCCTAAGACCAACATGATCCCAGATGCAGCTCTGTGCCAGAAGGGCTGGAACAAAATGCAGTGGGTGGACAAACCTGTCCTGCTGCATTGCTTCCAGCCTTTTAAAAGCAGAAAGCTGTTGATCTGAGTCATGACTGTAAAGGTACTAACAGAGCATACCGGGGATGATTTTCTGACTGAAAGTGCCTGCTTCTGCTCAAAAGGTTAACACGGGTGCAAAGCAAGTGCATATCATGACACATTTGTTGATACCAGCCAGGGGCAAATATTAAGTAGCTTATCTTTGAAAGTGAGAGATAAGGAAGAAGGGTTGTGGGGTGCTTGCCAATAAATATATATTCATCACAACTGACGCTCCTAATGGCTCCTGTGCATTGCAGTAACTGCAGCCGGTGGGGCTGGTAATCGGAGCCCCGGATGAAAACCAGGACCTATGGGTTGTAGCCCTAACTCTTGACTTTTACTGGAGCCTTTGGCAAGTGATTTAGAACTAAATTAGGCTGCCTCCTGTTCCTGGACTAGGTGAGGAGAGGGAGGTTTCACACACCTCCAAATTCTCCTACTGCAAAATCAGAGCTTTTTTTGCTTTCCTTTGAGACCTACATACAAAAAGACCTACAAATTAAAGAAAGATGTGTTATCAGGTGTTATTATGGTGCTGATGACACAGTACATCTGAAAGGAAATGTGTAAAATTTGTAACCCTATATTTCAGTAGAAGCCACAAAATACCCTCCCATTGAAAAGGGAAAATTTGAGGAAGGGTCTAAGAGAAATTGTTCTGAATATCTACAGCGTGTATTTTTCAAATACACACACACATATTAATTTTTTTAATATATATTTACGTGTGTGTGTGTGTGAAAATACATTTATGATGTGTATGCATATTAGGGGTTTTTTATTTGTGATATATGTTGCTGTTTGAGCAGTGGCCTTTGGATATGCTAATTCTTTTAAGTACTGTTACATACATATTTCTTTGTCTTTAAAGGATATAACACCTCAGAAAGGTGTTGAGACAAGTAACCATATTCTGTGTGGGGGCTAGCATTGCTGAGAATACATGACTTAAATTTCACTGCCTTTTTAACAAGCCTAACTTGTAGGCTTCAATGTCAGGGTGTGATCCATGCAGGTAATTGGGATATAGCTGCTGCAAGAACCTTTCAGCATAGCCTGGTATGCTCAAGAATAGCAGCATGGATGCACTCCAATGAAATAACCAGGAGAGCGTTGCAATGCACACACATTAGGATCCTTCATAACCAATATCATAGTATTAATCCTTCACTCTTTGGATTAATGTTCTCCACACAGCACATATTTTAAGAGGAAGTCAAAATCATAAATAAGCTGCTTTGTAGGAACCTGCTTCATGAAATCACTGGATAATGGTCCAGCTTTTATAATTCTCTTTGAAATCATATCTGAGGAGAAGTTGTTCATGAGTAAAATCAGGAATCAGAGATTAGTTGGGAGACAGACACAAATTTTGGTGTTTAATTTCAGTGGATAAATTATGTGGCACATTTCCCTGGGTTTTTTCTCTGGTTGAGGAGTGTCCTTCAGAGCTGAACTAATGCCTTCCCCAGAGCAAGTTTGCTCTCCTTGTTGTAGAAGGAGTCCAGAGAGGCTATCAGCTCACTTAGCCCGTCTTTTAGTCTTTTAAGTTGATTTGTGTGAATGGTCTTCCAAATGCCTTTTAGGTTTCCCTTTACCCAAAGACTGAGGGAATGCTCCTTTTCATTCTCAGCCACAGGAATTAGACAATAAGATCAAAATCTTGTAATGTCCTTGGGAATTCCTTTTTGTTGTATGGGATTGAAAATGGTGGTTTTCCCCTCAATTGCTGGACAAATGAAGGCAGAGGCTAATCATACAGCTGGCTTTTGATGCAAATGTTTCCAATGTCTGATGCAGTGCCATTTGTTTGGGATTGCTTATGAAACAAATATCTTAATATTTTTAATACCTATGCTGAGGTTTAAATGTCATTAAGCTGGTTCCTTATTGATTTTATGGTCTGTTTACAGCAAGAATAAGAGGGCCTAGAACCAAAGTAAACTTTATTATTACAATTTTTTTGGCCTTTCATGGTGCCAACTTATGAAAAGGACCATCCTATAAAACTGAATCACACGATGGTCTCCAAACAGGTAATATTTAGTGTATTGCTTTCAGTAAAAACAGCACAACTAAACTTAATTTATAGCAGTATTATTCCCTCTGCCTCAGCGCTCTGTGGAACAACCATGTATTATGTGAAAACTACCATCTCTACTCTTCACCAAACAAATCTTTTAAAGCACATATGTCTGTACTGCAGCAATAATTCCCTGCAGGAGTGCAGGGAGGGGGAAAAACCCACCTAGATCTTTATTTTTAAAATTAGATGCAAATTTTAAATTTGCAACTGTGTCCCCCCTGTCAGAAAATGATCCCCTACCATTTCCTAACAGAAGCTAAAACACCAAAAGAAATATACTTGCCAACCTTTGGGCATGCTTCTTCTCCAGTGAAACAGTCTGAATGTGCAGAGATGCAGACAGGGACTTTGGATTCAAGGGGAAAAGAGTTTGTGGGTGAAGTTCAGCCTACAATGTGGTTTGTTTTGCATGCAAGAGGTTTCTTACAATATCAGTATCACAAACTGAAATTGCTTACAACTTCTCCTGCCTTTCCAACTTCTATGCTTTTTTCCCTTAGACATACTTTTAGTTGCGTATATCCCACATCTTGTTGTGGCCATCACTTGGAGAGAAGAATGTTGGGTCTTTACTGTACCACTTAAGTAGGAGTGTACTGGCTTCACTGTGGGAACTGTCATTGCAACAAAAGGTCTGAAAGATTGGAAACAAACCGTGCAGTCATTCTGTCCAGTTATGAAAATTGCTATGAATGCAAATTATCTAGCTTTATAGAAAGCATTTTCTGTTGAACACCAATTGTGCCCTCAGTAGTGAAAGGCATATCGAGTTATTTGCATGGGAATGCTGTGTAAGTGAAAGTCTTGATTTGTTACATTCAGTATCACTTTGGGGTTTTAACCTTAAACTGAGAAAGAAATCCACAGAAATACGTTTGAAACTTTAAGTGACCTACTTGCAACATGCTTGAGAGCAACATTGCTTAAAAGATTTGCAAACCTTTTGATGAGTTTCACCTGCTTTCCAGATGTCATAGTAGAAACAAATGTAATATTACCATTTTCTATAAAAACTTCCTGCAGCTCTATTAACAAGTTTCCCATGATGTAATTAGAAAGAAGGTGCAGTGTTTTCTTTGGCATTCATGGATGAAATGCTGTGCATACTTACGCTGCTACAAACCCGGGGCAACTACGTTCATTTCAATGAAGTTATTTTGGACTTAGTTCATGTGGAATTTAGCTATATCTTTATCTATAGCTGGATATCTTCCCCAAGGGGCAAATTCAACTAAGGTTGTACATTTTCTTTAGATTTCATATAGAAAGATGCTATTCTCAGTATCAAGGAGGTCGCTACTATTCTTACCAAGGTAAATGCTGTAGTCTTTTAGGTCCAGATTCAGGTAGGGTTTTCAGATTTATCCGTAACTTCCTTGAGTAAGCTGGAGAATGTGCAAGTGCTGAAGTCAGGTCCTTCAACCCTCTCATCTACACCTCTTAATCCTCTATGTTCGCTGCTCTGTTACGTAAGGTTCATGGTCAAGAACCAGTTTGGAGTCGGATGCGACATTTCTGTCACAAAACGTTTATCTCCTTCTCGTTTGAGCTAACCTAAGTATCTGGTAATTGTGGTGCTTGTGCCAGTTTCCCTATACCAATGGTGTAGGTAGATGACTTTGGATTGTGATAAGAAACACAGGCACATTCATTACTGTTTCTCACAAAACACAATAACTGCTTTGGTCCTGGAATCTGCCTATCATTTATCATCCATAGAAGCCTGTACACAAATGGCCTTTGCATAAGGCCTTTTTGCCTTCTTTCTTTTTTCTAAATGAGTAACAAACAAAAAGAAAGGGAAATAGAAGGGGAAAAAATTAAGTTTTAATGGAAACACGTTTCATCTTTTGTTTTCTTCTTGCCATAAAACATTAACATAGTAAATTAATTGATCTTTGCTCTTAAATTCTTTAATAACATACACTATTTTGAGCTCTTTCATTGATAAGGTATGGTTACCACAATGTGTTGCTGGTTGCATTCTATTGTCACAGTTCTTAGACATCAAACTACATCTTTTAAAATAAAAGTTGTGTGTAACACACTTCTGTTCATAGACGTCTTCGTTAAAAGGTCACCATGTTGGGGGGGCTGTTTCAGTACATTAGCGGTGTTTTCTGACCATACTGTTTTTTCCTGGGACATAGTTCAAAGTCCCTGCATTCGCATGGTCAGCCCCTGCTTTGTGCCATACAGTAGCTTTCTGAATGCTGTACCTCCCCACTAGCAAAACTCTTATAGGATGCTCTGAAACGTTATATTCTAGACAGCTAATCCAATTGTACGACTGTTACTATGGTGTTACAATAGCTGACAGAGCTATTTGAAATATGGATATGTAAAAAAATGCAAGAGAGTGTCACTTTAGTCCACTTTTCAGAGTGGTTGGTGTTATAATATATAACCTTTTTTTTCTTCTTTTCTAACGCAGTGTAGTTCACAATAATTTAAAATACTCTATAGACATTTAAACGATATACAATAATATAACTTAATTGGATTCCTCAATTGTACTTAACAAATACTATTCTAATATATTTACAGTATCTAGGACCATAAGACTGTGCATTACTGTGCTTGGGAGCTTCAATTGCTTCCTGTCAATGTAGTGAAAGTACAGTATATCACTATTATTCAACAACAATACCCACGAACCAAAGGGACTTCAAATTATATGGAGTTGCTAGTATTTTTGGGGGGCTCTGTTGACTCCTGTGGAGTTTCACTCATTCACACCAAATATTACTGGTATTTAGACAGCAACAACAAAAAAATGTGCTCTTCAATTTTTGTTTGCTCCGTGGGAGACTCATTGCTCAGGTCTGATTTTCAGAGGATAAGTGCCTGGGATCAGAAAGGCAGGTCCTCATAAGTATTGGAACAAAGGTCCCCAAGTAATTAGTTACTTTTTAAAATACAGGCCCATAAATTACAGAGGTAATCCTGGCTCATTCGCATATCCAGCATGGGAGCTGGCAGAGCAGTACCTCCACTAGACCCTTGCACCAGGAGCAAGGTGTGTTGTGGCATGTGCTCCCATGCCAGGTGGGGAGGGCTTATGGCTGTGCAGCCCCTCAATAGAAGTAATGAAACCGAAGCTAGAAGGCAGATATGCAGATGCTAGGAAATCTTTAATCCAGGTTTTCAGAAAATCAAGTATGGACCCTTGCTACAAGCAAACATTTTAATGCTTAAATGTGCTATATTATAAGTGGGTATATCTGTCTCTTGGGGTAAAAAACACTAGATTTTACAGTAGTAAAATATCTGAGGATTTTTTTTTTTTTTTTTTAAATCTCACGTTGGGGAAAGGTGTGTGAATTTGAATTGAGTCCTGGTATAAAAAGTCAGATTCTTTCTTAACATTCATGTATTTACCAGAGGGTACGTTATTGCCAACCTTAGAATAATGACACAGACTAACCCAAATTACAGCTTTCTTATGCTCATGAAGCCACCACAGCTCACAGGTTGCAACAACCTAGATAGAGCTCAGCTACCATATTTTTATTAATTTCTCAGTTCATATTGAGCATAAGTTATTTAAAATTGTAGGTAATATTAACTTTCAGCCATTAAATGCAAAATTCAATACTTGGAAGATCCTGCCACTGCATTTGACAGCAAAGCAAAACTTTTGATATTTGTTGAAGCATCCTAAAACTCCCTATGAGGAGCTGAGAGCAGGTGCTCCATGCCTCAAGCCTGAGTCTAAAAAGAGTCATTCTTATTCAGGAGGCAAGCGGGAAAAGTCTTTATCAAGCATTTGTAACCACAGTTTTGCATGATCTTTTTTTCTCAGTTCTGGTAATTGCTTAAGGCCTACAGTAATTGAACTCTAATAGTGGAGTGACAACAGATCAGTAGCATTGAAGAACTTAGGGAGAACCAAATACAAAAATCATAAAGTCAGAATTCCAATAAGTTTACATTTAGTACAGAATTAAGACATAGCTACCCGTTAGTGCTTAGAATTTTTTATACTATTAAAAACATAAATAATTATTTTTAATGTTCATTCAAAGAGTTCCAGTGTCACTGGCAGCTGATGTAATTTTGTGATTTTTTTTTTTCCCCCCAAACTGGTAGTGGAGTATCTCCACCATAGATTTTGTCTCCCTACCAGTTGTTTTCTTTCTACCTGCTTTCTTAGAAATTTAGGTTTTTGCAGCAAGACTGCTGTGTTCTAGTCAGTGAAGATTTCATTTCCTTAAAAAGTCTTTACTTGCACAGGGCTTGGTGGTCTTGTTGTAAGATAGAAGAAAGTGTCATTTTCTTTTAAATTTCATGGGAGCTGCAATGCAGTCAACTTCTCTGATATGTATAACTTAAAATACTTACTAGGAGAACTCTACAACATCCAGATTGTAGTTAAAAAAAAAAAAAAAGAGGAAGTTTCATGTGGTTGCCAACATCACCTTAATCCTGTTGCCCTTGTTTCCAAAGCAGTTACAACAGCCAGCCAACCAAAATGCACCATCCATAGAAGTGTGAGTAGTGGGGAGGGAGTTGGGGGGTTTTTGTGGTGTTGGTTGTTGGGTTGGGGTTCTTTTCCCAAAAAAGATTAGATGTGCAAAATGATGCTGTCGTCGTTTGTTGTACTCCACTTTCTTTACTCGTGGTGATTTGTTCTGTTCATTTGCACATGATGCCATTATTTGCAGGTGAACACTTCTGTCCGCTCACTACATGTGTTGCACTTCACAAAGCAGCACCAGTGGAATTTGCAATTACATTGCCACACCTTAGTGTACTGGTGTGTGTTGTACCCTCTTCCACAGCACATCATGTCACACCCATCTGCATTGGGAGAGGTACGGTTGCAGAGTCGTCCCTGCGTACCAACGCTCCCTGTGGAAGCATCTTCCTCACAGTAGTTGGGTGACTTTTCGATATACACTAAATCCGTTTCCATGGGTTTCTGGTAACTCTTAATCTGCTTGATCTTCAGGAAGGTTGGCTGTCTTAGTCTGCTGGCTCGTACCACCTCCACTTGCACTGCAGCATTGTATTTCTCTTTCAAAATATATCCAATCTCTCTGAATTTAGGCAGCGTGGTCCAGCAGGTCTTAGTTGTACAGGAACCTGAAACTCCGTGACACTTGCACTCCAGTTTCATTCTCTCTTCGAGAACCTGTGTGTACAACATTTTCATATTGTCATTGCAGGAAAATGGTATTGCAAGCTTGCCTAAATCTCAGTCTGCTTAGTTCATATGAATATTCATTACTGCTAGTTGAAATTTTTCAAATACCTCTTTATAAATCTTGTCACCTCCCAGGAGAACGCTTGTAACACATTTTTACATCGTGCCTGGTTGGAAATGCAGTGTTTTGTCATCGTATTAGAAAACATTTGCATTCTGTTTCTAAAGATTGAGAATATTTACTTAAATTTCAGAAGACATGTCTTTAGAGCCAAAATAATTCTTGGGACTCCAGTAACTTTAAAAAAAATAAAATTTCAAAGCATTTTCATTTTTGAAAAAAAAAAAAATTAAGTGTTGTAAGATTCAGAGTATTTAATCTTAATTGCTTTAAGTAATGTTCAAAGAATGTTTTAAAAATTTTGACCAGCTTTAATATCACAGAACAATATATACTTTGTGGCTGCATTCATATTCACTGTATAATTAAAAATTTTGCCAAGACCAGCAGTGGTACTGCCTGCATACCTATTAACTATTCAACCCAGAGTATACCATCCCCTCCATGCAGTATCTAGCCTAACTATCAAGTAAGTGTTCAGCCACAAATACATTTTTTGTAGCAGGGCAATGATTGCGCAACCTTAGAGGAAATAAATTCCACTGAAGGGTCCTTCTCAGCTGTGAGCCAGAAAGAAATGGGAACATTTTTATTGCTGTTGCTAGAGGAGGTTAATCCAGAGTCAGATGGTCCCTCCAAGGGTCCCAGACTGATGTGTGCTCAGACTCACGCTCTGGTCCCAACCTCCTGCCTCCACTGCAGCTGAGCTGCGCCACAGCTGGCACATCCCTCCTTCCCCGGCACGGGTGTTTGCCCAAGGGGGAGGCAAACAGATGCCCTACCACTCTGTGTGCGTGGTGGAGGGGAAACAGGCCTCACGGAAACGCCTCTCTATTTTTCTGCCCTCGTGCTACCACTTAAGCCTGACCACAATTACACCCACAGTCATCATTAGCTTATGAAAATCAAGGCCTAAGAACAAAGCAAACTGATCTTTCCCCTTCACAGTGGGATGCTAACAAAGAAATATGAGCTACCGAGCTTGTCTTAAAGCATTACTGATGCTGCAGACCATCTCCTGTAGTGGTTTCATTGCAGATCCCCGAACATGACTGAAGTGGGCAAAAGATGAAAGGGTCGAAACCTGAGTACAATGGCATAATGAGGTAGAAGGGAAGTAAAAAATGCTTACCGCTTAAGAAACTGGCCTTAAAATAAAAGCTGTACAGATCTGGTTATCCTTGCAAATACAGGACACCCTCCTGAGTTGTTTGAGTTTCACTTAAATTGTATGGGTTTTTTTTTCCCCAAATTTCTGGGTATTAAAGAGAATATTTGGTTTTGATTCTCCTTTGCCAATATACAGTAGCAAGTACAAGATAGTTGAGCATCCTTTTCACAAATATCTTAAATCTTCTGGAATCACAGGCTTTTCCCAGGTCAAGTTAGCCTATCAGAGGCAGAAAAGGTGATTTCCAGGAAGGTTTACTGGGTTAGGGAAGAGGTTCCTGTAGCTACAACTACTCTAAAAAAGAAAATCAGCAAGTCTGCAATGGGCCGTTTTTTGCGGACAGTGGAAAAGCTGCTGACAAACTGTATCACCTTCCTGTCTTCCTTATGGAAAAAATTTGCCACCTTCTGCTGCAGCAGCAACATTTCAGTGGCAGTCAGTAGAAGAATGCCTTATGAAATACTCCAGGGTCTTTCAGGGGTCTCCAGGGTCTCCCCTGTCTCTACTTCATGCCTGTACAGATGGGCATGATTTTTCAAAGACCCCCAAAAAAGATTCCAATCCTGTTGCTCAAATATGGGTTAAAAATAATCTATTGGTATTTAGATGTGCATGTAGCTATGCATAAAAGTGCACAAAAGTTTTGCTTGATATCACAGAAATACATTTTTTTGAAACTATCCTGTTTCTACAGCTTTCTCAACCAGTAGACAACATGCAGGTGCAGCCACAAGAACTGCCACAAAAGCTGTGACAAAAGGTGGGTGGATGCAACCTTCTGTGCACCTTCTCCAAAGACCACTAAGATCCAAGGCCTTTCAGGAGAGCATTACCAATGGGATGGATCTGCCACACCTGATTCATGACCCTCTTCTCCCTGAGTAGTACATCTTGATGAAGAGTGCAGGTTTTGTCATGCTCTGCACGTGTTTCTGATGTCTGTTTTTTAATTGAAAAGGCCAAGTCAGTAACTTGCTCCGAGAGTGAGAGGAGGTGAAGCTAATGAGGCTCCTTATTCTTGTGTGGGCTCAACATGCTGGACACTGTTCCAAGAAGCCTCCATCTCTGTCACTGATGTGCTGCCCTGATATAACAGAAAGTGTAATTATTCCTGAAAGGCAAAGATATCACCCATTCTGGTGTCCTAGGTGATATCTTTGTGTATGTGTATTTATATATGGACGTGTGTGTTTATGTGCTTCCCTGTGTGTGTATTTGGTTGAGATTCTGCCATTTACATACAGCACTGCCTGGCACCCTCTGCAGTACAACCTCTAGCAACTTAGTATCCTAAATCTTGATTTTGGTTTTTTGTTCCGAAGGTCCAGTTTCGTGAGTCATTTTCCTGAACAGAAAACTGATTTCACTGCTGTATTTTTCTAAAGGTTAGCACTGTTTGTGATGGTGGAAGAACTTACAAAAGCAAGCCGTGCAAGCTCAAAAAAGCAGAAGATTCAAGAAGTATTAATTCATGGTCCTAAAGCCAATCTCACAGGTTTTTTTATTTTTTTGGAGGCTTCTCTCATGAATGTGGAATGCTTGGGGTTACAACACTGAGCGCAGGCCCAATCATCAGGTAGTTAAATTCCTGAATGCTATAATTTGTGTGCCCACAGTCAGCTGTGGGTATAAAACTGTGCTCAAAAACTTGGAGGTCAGGGAATGCAAGGCCCAAACTAAGCAGATTCTAAGCAACTATTTTTTCCCTCTTTCCACCCAGATGCTGTGGAGTGTTCCTCTCTGCTGACAAGCCAGCATGCTCTGGCTTTCCCAGAGGTTTTTCTGTCTGTGTAGTATCTCGAGCAGCTTCCCAGTTTCCAGCAAGGTGCCATGGGACCTCTCAAAGGTGTCAGGATTTGACCCTGTATACTCAGTGCTGTGAATGAAGCAACTAATGCTTTTCTTCCTGCATCTCCCTCCAGCTCAGTTTTCCTCAGCAAAATTCCCTTCAAAGCTTTGACCCTGAGTCTTAAAGGTACTTATTTACTCAGATCTAATACACTATGCCAAGCTAGGTGCCTGATTGAAGATTGAAAATCATTAGCTCATATGACCCACTCTCTCAGCAGTTTCATTTGTCATATGTCAGTGCCTTGTATCTAATCTTGAATGGTTTACAGCAAGATCTAGCTCCCAGAGCAATTTCCCATCGTTGGACTGTGCTTGCCTCAGACTAATTGTAGGAACATTCCTTAGGTCCCTTTTCCACATAAAGGCCCACTCCCACCCCAGTATGATCTTGCCAAGTAAAATTTTCTAACTACTGCTACTTTGCTAAATGAATTGTGAAATATAATGTTAAATCCTTCTTATCCTGCATATTTCTATACCTATATAAATCATACACTGAAAATGCAATTTGTGGGTTGTTCGCTGCCAGTTAAGTAGAACAAGACTTGCGAAGACTGAAATAAAACAAAATGATAAGCATTAAAAGAAATCCATTTTTTCAAGTTCCATATCTAGACCCAACTGCATAACATCAGATACAGTTTCTGTACATATTAAAAATCCTATCTGGATAAAATATGTAAAAACAAGAGTAACATTTTGTGTGTGTTTGTTTTGGCTTGCCTTTTCTGGTTTGTGTTTTCCTTAGTGGAAATGCACATTTTTGGACCAGATGTTGAATGTAACAAAATCCATATTACTTTTTGACTGTAGTATCAAAAAGAAATATAAGATCTGAGGAGTTTCCCCCATCAAATATGCAAGTGATCAACTTTTGTTCTGGGTAATAACGGTACCAAAAGAGATGGATCCTGGTTGCAGGATGTCACCACCACTTTGATACTCATGTGGTTGCAGCCACAAGAGCCAATGGCTTGCTGCTGACGTGTGGGCACCAGCTAGCCTTAGTGTCAGTGGGGCTTGGGGTCCATCACTGCTGGCATAATGCTGATCCCATGGACCCTCTGGGAAACAAAATTGGGTTTGTTTTTTTTTTAACTCGGATAGCCAGGGGTGTAATGCTACTCCTCTAATACATATATCCTGAAAATATTGTTCATTAACAGCAGATCAGAGTCCAAAATTGAGCAGTTCATGCCATGTCTCCTCCGGTTGTGCCCAGCCCTGTGAAGGGAAGACATGGAGCCAGCAGGAAAGGAATACAGGTGCTTCAGCTGCGCATTTTTCTTTCTGCTCCTCTCTGAGGCTGTTCCATCAAAGATCAAAACAGAATTTAGACCCTGTGGGATGGGCGATGAGGAACTGAATTACTGTGCTTACTCCTTCCCTTGTCACATCCCTGTTTTCCTTACTGTTTTATTCAATGGAGCCTCTGCTTTGCAGCAAGTCAGTATCCACTGTGAGCTGGTTTTCCCTGGCACTGGCTAGAGCTCAGCAGGGCTGGGGACCCTCTGAGATGCCAAGATGCATCAATTCACCTCCTTCTGCCCTTCACCTGCCTCCTTAGGTAAGGCACCCTCTCCTATTGAATCCTTACTGAATACATTAAAAACTAGAAGAAAGCCCACTGTTCTCTTTACCCAAATTCTCCTCTTAGCTAACAGGAAATTAAGACTGGGATCTTGGGACCTGCTGCCCATCAGATGAAAGTCCCTATTATTATGAGGATTGGCTATAGAGCCTAACCCACCTGTGCCTCTACCCTACCTTCTAGGAGAAGAAAAAATTGCTGCTAGGTTTGAGCAATGAACTGCTGCAATTGGTTAAAACTTTCTGAATTTTATTTTTACAGTGAAATGTTTCAAAAAGCAAAAATCTTGAGAAGCAGCCTTCAAATAATCCACAAACCAACAGTGACTGCAACATTTCACTCTCTTTTCTATTGAATTTGCTCTAAATCTTGAAGGTAAATTTTTTAATATCACCTTAAAGGGTTAAAAATATTTCATCACTGGTTTTATTCTGTCAGGCAGTGTAGAGTTGTCACATCTGAAGGGGTGCAGGAATATTTTACTGGATGGATGATATCTCTCTTGCATATATTGCGTATTATACATGGGCATACACGTTTCTAGAATAAAACCATTTAGCAAGTCCTAAATTATTTGGCTATTCCCACCCCCTACCCCCACCCGCCTCTAAAGCAAAATGTTCAAAAAGTAGGATAGTACCAGATGTAGCTTCTGGCAGTCAATGTTAAGGGTGTGTTTTTGGAAGAAAAAAATAGGCTAGTAAATCCAGCCCAACTGGAAGCAGGAGAACTATCCTCATGAGATTTTGAGCCAAAGCTTGCATATTCAGGACATATGCATAAGCAACCCCCTACCCCCACCCGCCTCTAAAGCAAAATGTTCAAAAAGTAGGATAGTACCAGATGTAGCTTCTGGCAGTCAATGTTAAGGGTGTGTTTTTGGAAGAAAAAAATAGGCTAGTAAATCCAGCCCAACTGGAAGCAGGAGAACTATCCTCATGAGATTTTGAGCCAAAGCTTGCATATTCAGGACATATGCATAAGCATTAGTTATCCATCTAACCCACCCAGGCTGTAACACCAAACTTTTTAAAATTGGATTTATATCTGTCTGCAAATCAGTTTAAGTGGGGAAGTGGAAAATGTGCCATGAAGCACAACTATCGAAAGCTTTTCTGGCATGAGCGTTCTCACAAGGGATGTGCATGAAATAGTCTCTTTTAGAGAAAGAAACTTTCAGCAAATGATGGACTCAGAGCTGCAAAACCTGGAAAGTCACATTCTTTAAATCACTGAAATGACTTAGGAAACAAAGTCACATTTTTAAGAATATTTTAGGCTTAGAAGAGCATAAGATTTTTAACTGGGATTCAGCCTCCACTGCAACTTCAGAGCATTTCATCCAGAGTCTTTTTTGGGGCATTGTTTCTAGTCTTTATGTCCTGTTAGGTGACAGCAAGGGCATTCTGCAAGGTATTAGGGCATGCTGTGGATCTTGAAGAAGTGAGCTTATTAATTTAAATGTTTCACGTGAGGTGAAGTAAACTAACACTTTCTTACATATTTTATGCACAGACAACATATATAAACGTGTATAAATAACCATAATTATCTGCACTCTATATATATGTTTGTGTGTATGTGTATATATAATGAATGGTGACCAAGAAATCACCTCATTAGCTGTTCTACAGCCAAAGCATGTCAGCAAAAAACCCCTTCCTAGTACCACAGTCCTGTGGCGCCAGGAACTGTGAGAACAAGCCATGGCTTAGATGGAAATGTTGTCCCAAGTAATTAAATAATCTCTTCTGAAGAGAGTCTGAATTTTTTGGTTTGGTTTGGTTTTTGTCCCCACACTCTTATTGTTTCAAATGTAAAAAAGATGTTGTCATCTTCCAGGCATTCAAAAAAAACAAGAAGAAAATCCCATTGCCATTACAAAGGAATAAATATTGGGATGGTACCAGGCTGAGTTGCTGGCAGTCAGTGTGATGGGTGTGTTTCTGGAAGGAAAAGAAACAGAACAGCTTTTTCTCCACATAACCACAGTCGTTGTCTATCGTAAGAGCCTAATTGATTGATAAACTGTTAGAAACATTTATTTTCTTCTTTCTGGTAAAAACTGTGATCTGCTACCAATTTGACAGCTTGTTCTTTTAGCTCCCCCCTTAAAAACAAACAAACAGAAAACCTCATTTTTATAATTGAGATTCCCCATGAGAGCCGGTCATTGTTTTGAAGCTTTCAACAAAACTTAAGATTAATGGCATGCATTCCCAGATGTTACTCTTTCTAAGTTCGTTTATCCCAGAATAGAGATACTTGTTTCTAAAAATACATGGTAGAAAGCTGTCTCATAAAATAGCATCAAAGCTTTCTTGGTTTTGTTGGTATTTAATTTTTCATTACTCTTTCAAAGTTTTGCCCACAGATCTCCCTGTAATCATTCAGATTTGCAACAAGCTATTCTTTCAGTAACATTCACTTTGGACTTACACTAGTTTTCCTTTGGGGGAGTGTTTGTATTTATTACACTTGTACTTTCCATCCTGAGTAATAGCAACCATTTAAAAACTGATGGTGAAGTTAGCTGCGTTGCTCTTTTACACAGCATGGCGCTGTTTTGCCACAAAGCATAAATCTTCCATCAGTAGCATCTCATGTCACCAGGCTAAGCATTTATTTCTTCCAAATGGCACCGATGGCAAGTTTACTATTTTGTAACTGGTGCTATTCATTATGAGGTTATTAGAAACTTCACAAACTTGCCATTAGCTGAAACAATTCTTAGAAATGCAATGCAGAGTCATTAGGGGATGTAGTGTGGGGCAATTAGGGGGTTCATTCTTTCCACAGTCATCAGAAATTCCCTGAAAAGCCTAAATACCTTCTATTTTCCAAGGAGGTGCTTTATCAGAGTGTTATGCTGAGCATCTCTGCTCCAGCTTCAAGTTAAAGAGCCCCTAGAACTATTGTCCCCCTCATCTCTTTGCAAAGTTTGTGCAATTATTTATACAGTATGCTTTTTTTCCTCAAAGAAAAATTCCTGAGGACTTTATTTTTAACAACAGTGAAATACCAGCAGGCCAGCTTTTGAGAATATCCCTATGGGAGCAAAACATTATAGTCACTGCTATAGTTACAAATGCCTCTGATTCCCAGGCGTGTCTGGGACAAGTGCTGGGCAAGATTGAAGATGGGCAAGATTCCTGCCCTGACACATGAAAAAGTCCATGCAGTGGTATAAGAGAGCACCCAAATAATTGCTGTGGGAGCAAGACCAGTGGTCAGTCCTGGATAATGATCCTAGTAATGATCATGTGCCCACGTGGTGGAAATCTAGTGAGCTCATCAGGGGCCTTCCACTGACTTCAGAGCAAGTTGAAAATAATTGTAGGTGGGGTTGGGAGCTCTTTGCATCGTTTTTTCCTCATGTTTCTGTCTTAGGATCCTTTGGGATTTAAAAAGAAGGTCAAAATGAAGCTAGATTTATTGTTGTTCTTACCTACCTCTACAAGCCAATATTGTATAACTGAATAAGAGCGTTGAGCCTTACCCCTACAGATATAAATGTGGTTTTTTTGATAATGAAAGTGCTGTGAAATCTTTGTGTGAAGCTACAAATCATATATTTCCTTTACTGTTTTGGCATTACCCCAGCCAAGGTCGAAAACATTATTTGAGAACTGCTCACCTTTTATTCCTATTCATAGCAAGTGAAAAATTATCCTTACTTTGGTCGTTAATAATAACAGTCATGAACTAGATCTTTCCCAATTTTTAGACGTGTCGCATGCAGATCAGCAGGATGGTACTGATAGAGCCTTACTCAGAAGGGTGTGAGCTTTTCCTAGTTTTGTTGTGAGATTTTTGGAAGGGAAAAGGAGGAAGATGGAGGTTCAGTATTGTGCTTCAGCAAGTGTCCAGACAAATGCAGTTATTTCTGATCTGAGTGTGAATAAGGACCACATGGAATATGTCAGAATAACATCTATGCATAAGCAAAATCTCCTGGTTCCAGATTTTGTGTCAAACTCACAATCCAATCCAGGTTTATCCAGGACCCCCACCACTGCCAAATTTCAGGTGAATGTAGGTCAGATTTCAAGTTTACTTAGATTCTCAGAAGGGATTTGTGATTTCACATTGAAATTGCACAAAACTCCGTGGCTGCTTTTGGCTTTTGTAAAGGTCCAACCCAGAAACAAAGTAAGTGTACCAGTTTCCAGAGTTTTGATCTAACCTTCAGTCAGTCTCAGATTCAGAATGTCTATTTTATACATACAGCAGATGATCTCAGATGACCCAAAATCACTAAGTATTATATACTGTGCAACTTTGCACATTCATTTCATGGGAATGTATGTCATAACAACAACATTATTCCTAAACATGACCCCCAAGCTCTCTCCTATATAAGCATATTCCTTGGGATTTCATAGATTGTACTTAAAAACAAAAGCAAAAGCTACACCAAATCCTTTCAGTTGTCCTTAGCTTTTGAAAGCAATATGATGCATTAATGATTACAATGAGATAGATATATAGGCATATAAAGAACTACTGAAAAATGCCAACAACAAAAAAGTGGGTAAATTCCAAAATACTATTTATAAAAAAGTGTATTTGGAGGGAAAAAAAACCCAAACCACCTATGTTGTCAGTATTTACAAGCCTTTTTGTTCCTGTCTCAAAACCATGAAAGTGTTATAATTTGTTTTTGCAAGAACATTTACCAAAAAAATAAATTTTTAGAAATGTTAAAAGGAATGCATGTACATGAATGCTGCTGCTACCAGAAATAGCTGTAAAAGCACACACTTTGGTTTGCTTATGTCCCCCTGCTTATGGAATTCTGAAGAGTAAAAATATAGTTTGCTTAATAAGAATCAGCGTTGTGGTCTAGCGGTTACTGGGCTATATTTAGAACTGGGGGACCTGGGATCAGTGCCTGGCTTAGATACTGAGCCGCCTTCTGTCCTTGAGCAAGGGATTTCACTGTTCTCTGCCTATGCATCCACTTTCACTCTTTTGTCCCTCCTTCATAGCTAGACTGTAACATGTTCAAAGCAGAATGTGCATCAGCATCTCTGTTGGAGTGGCACAGTGCCCACCACAGGGGTTGCCAATTTAAGCTGGGCTGTTAATGTATCTAGCAGTAATAAATGCTCCCTTACAAGATTACAATGTGAGTTCCAACTTTTTTGCATCCAAACACGATGTGTGATGCCGAGGTGAAACACTCAGGCTAAGAGAAGTGACCAGACCTGTAGCTGGTCTTTCAAGCTGCTGGTCTTCAAAGAGCACACAGTAGTATGAGGTGCTCTTACACTTGTGGCAGCAAGTTTGGGGAAAAAAAGTGGTGCCCCCCTTAATGATGCTTTTCTGTCTGGCTGTTTAGTCAACTGTCTCCACATCTGGAGACCACAGTATCAACCATCATTTGTGTGTTGATCCTGTCTCTGCGTTTTAGATTTTGCCCTATGACTGTCTCTTTCACCAGGTTGAATTTGTACAGTACTTTTATCCTAATGGATAACTGCCACCACCTTTTGTTTCAGTACACAGCCAACTGCAATCCCCAGGAGGTTTTCTTGCACAGACTAAGTGTTAATAAGCAAAATACAGGCAGTAAGAAGTACCACTTATGTCACCAACAATTCAACCATCTCTGCCCAACTCAGTGGCTTGTGCTCCATGTAGGACTGAAAGCACACACTGTTTTAGAGGGCAAAATTTCAGTCTAACTTTGGGGGCTAGGTGTGAAGGGATGGTATATTGAAGGCTCCTACAACACTGGCGGGTAGAAGCAGTGTTTTTTTACGTGAGGTCAAACACTTTGAAACATACAGTAAAATCTTTCCTGAGGTACATATATGTTATGCAGAAAGATTTCTTATACTTTTTAAAGGACAAGCTTTGAGAGCTATGAGGTTTGTTATTCAATGGACATAAATCAGCATAGCTCCATAATGTTTATTGTTTCCACTGCAAGTAACTCAGTCATGGTTGTAGACATGAAACTGTTTCTTCTTCCAAAGTGACACTTATGGAGCCGTTTGTAGCCCGCCGGTGAGAAATGGACAGTTGTGCATTTGCTATGAAGTGTGTGTTTCATTAGAGCTGTGGCCAAAGAAATGTTTTGGTTTCGGATGGAATAAATAGCTGCAAGTGCTGTGGGTGTTCAGCAATGCAGACATTCAGTCCTGTCCCATCACAAGCCCTGACAACTCTTGCTAGGTTTTTGCAAAGGAGATAAAAAGCAAAGATTTATTGTGATGCCAGACAATTCCAGCAAAGTCCTCTCTGTTATCAGTGGGACTGGAAAGAAGGCTTAGGAAGCAGAAACGTTTAGGGGAGCATCAATAATACAAAGCAAGCTCTGAATAAAAAGAAACAGCAACAAAATGCAAACATTAGGTGTCATCAGATAACTTGATGTGGATGTGGGATAACAGCAGAGAGGGGTAAGTTCTCAGGGAATGCCTCCTGCCACCAAGCCAGCCTCCCCCCATCCTCCAGCACACACATTTCCCCATCCCTCATCCTTTCTGGAATACCTTTCTTCCAGCCTCATTGTTGTGCAAGTTCATCAGCCTCCGTGCATTCTTTTTGATTTCTCGGGCATCAACAAACCTCCGTGAGAACTCAATGCCGTATCTGATATCCGCAGAGCAGCCTCCCCACTTCCAGCCCTCCTCCTGGTTGTAGTAGCCCTGTTTCTCTCGGTCACAGCCACAGTTGCTGAGGTTGCCCTGGCTGCAGGCGGCCGTGACAGCGTGTGCAACCCCGGCAGCAGTAATGGCATAGGTGAACGCAGCTTCCCTGCTTCCTGTGGAGAAAAGCCAAAAGCTGATGGGTTGGCAGAAAGGCAGCACGCACTTACTAGAGCAAGTACACACATTATCTTGAGCAATGGTGTCAGGCAACAGTGTGAGGAGGGCATTGCTACTAAGTGTGTATTTCTCGTCCTTACAGAATTACATATGTATTTAAAATGCTTGGCTCAACTGGGGCATATTACCCCATGTAAGTACCAGCCATATGATCGTCCCACCTAATCCCCTTCATCAGAGGAGAATTTGGCAATGAGTCTGTACAGTGGTGAGGTGAGGCAACAAGGTTTGGGTTTACACTGTCTAGGCAGGTTTGCAAGCTGAACTTTATTTCAGATGAATAATAAGTGGCAATTATTGCACCAGTGGCAACTGGTGGCAATGCTCACCAGAAAGCAATAGTTACCTCTAACCGTTGGCACTGCATGGAAAAATAAAAGTGTTCACACAATGTAAAAAATAGCAGAACCTTTCAGATGTGTGAGAGGGCTAGGACACAAATGAGGAAGATGATTAATCCACCTTTATAAATGTTCCACTAGCAGCTGTTAGTGATGCTGTGTGTAAAGTATTGCAAGAGAGGGCTATAGAGACAAGAGCTGGGTAGGTTTTGTTCTCTTTCCATGTGAAGTACAGGCAACCCCTTTCCCTTGCTGACTTCTCTTGTGTTTTAGTTTTGCTGAAATGACCCTTTTCCACTCCCACTCTGATTCAAACCTCTGCATTACCGTGGCTATTGAGCATACAAGAGGCATGGAAGTGCTGTGTCATCATTATTTCCTCTACAAAACAAGTGACATACTGTCATGGAAGCTTAGTCTTGTTCAGAGAAAGGTATATTTAGAAAAAATTTCTTTTTTTAAATGATGTCACTACTTGCCAAGGTTCCTCCTTCCCAATTCCATGTTATAGTTGTTGATATTGGGTATATTAAGAGAGGTGAATAAGGCCCCTTTATTTTCTAGACAGTGGCTGGCTGAGTTGCCTGTGGGGTGCACATAAGCAAGGAGAAACAGAGGCAGAACGATCGAAAGGATTGCTACAGCCCATTCCTACTCTTACATGACACCGCACTTTGTCACTGACAATGGAGGGCTGGATCATGGCCCTTGGTGTTTTGCTGTTCTTATTTATAACATATCCCTACAAGTTCTTTTCTCAGTGCTATCATCATTTTCCTCTGTGTGTTTATCTGGTGATAAACAGGCAATCTTTTAATACTGCAGCCAAAGAATAACTGTAAAGAATTTGCAGAAAGTTGCTGAAATGCTTTAATGACCACACACAGAGTTTTAACGTCATTAATGGATTTGGGGAAAAAAAAAAAAAAAAATTTCCAGAGGGAAAAAAAAAAATCTTAGAAGCTATTTTTATTTTTTTATTTTAGGATTCATAGATATCATAACTATACTGGAATGGCCAGCACACAGTGTGGGTGTTTTATGTTTTATATTTCTTATTTTCATAGATAGTTTCCTTAAAGGTTACACCACTGCCAGATACAAGAAGGATCCTACAAGAAACAATCATAAACTGGTTTTTGGCACCATTTAGTTGTTTCTTCAAAGCAATAAAAAAGAAACTTAAGGTAAGAAAAAACTTCAGCTACCAAGGTGGTTAAACTGACGTGCGTTATTCGAGTACATCACGCAATAGAAGGACTGACTTCGCTTTCAGACACAGAAGTGTTTTGTTGGGGTGTACGATGTGTGTAGTCTGGTTCAGTGGTTCCCAAACCGTGGTCTGCAGAACACTGGTGGTCCAGGAGGCCACGGTAAAGGGTTCACAGCTAATCCACAGAGCCATATTAAACAGTGTTTTTAATAGTGTTTTCAATTAAAAGTTTGATGATGATGATGCCTGGTGGTCCACAAGAAATTCTGAGGGTTGATAGCAATCCAAAAAAGTTTGGGAACCAATATTCTAGTTCCTAATGTGTTCTCTAAAAACACATACCGATATTCACTCCTCTCTTCTTCACCCACCAGCTGAAGTCAAATCTGGGACCCAGGTTTTGGAATGTATCCTGTTGACTTGCAGGATTTCTTTCTTCATTTTCTTTTTTAAAAATCTATTATTAATCTATAAGTTGAAAGTTGGGAAATATGAGATGTAATAGAAACTACGTATTCAGATAAGTTTTCCTTTTTGTCAAGATGAGGATAAATGAGAATGTAAAATCAGACTCAGGAAAATTTTTTGCTTGGCCACCTTTGAAACACATGTAGAAATGCTTATGAACAAGCAGAAATATACTCCTGTTGGGGATCATAGCAGCTGTGAGCTACATACAGTTCCATAGATTTACTCAGAGATTGACCAGAGAAAGGTTGTTTAGGTTTTATGTTGAAGCTCAGTGTATTCCACATGTATCCAGAGTAGAAGGTAAGCCATTTTATCATGGCCTCTGTTTCTGTGACCTGTCCATGAGTTTTCACACAGTGAAGCTCTCCTTGATCAGTTTTTTAAAATAAAAAATATCCTGTCTTTATCTTCCTTTCACTCCCCCTCATTCCCATTATACCCGTGATTACCTTCAGGAATAGAGGAAATTAACTTTCTTTCACCCACTTGAGAGTTACAGCAGTGATGGAATTATCTCAAGTCATGGGATAATACCAAATGGAAACCATATTGACAGTCTGAAGAGATTTTTTCTTCAGTTTCAATGCAGCTCTAAAATAAGAAAGGCTCAGAAATAAGATCTGTCTTGACAATCAGATTCCTTTTGCAAGGTAAGTTCTTCTGCTAAGAATTTAGTTTTTTTGGGTTTAGTGTTTTTTTTAACTAAAGAATATTCCAAAACTTCCCTTGATCTTCAGTGTAAGCATTACGTCAGCAGTTCTCTACAGTTCTAGGATCAGTAGAGTCTAGCAAAAAATGCTGATGGGGAAGGGAGAGGAACATCTGTGAGCAAATAATGTGTCTGGTGTACACAAAGTTTCCATTAGCGTGTCATCAATTGGAATCAGTTCTAAGCAAGTCTTTGTTAGGCAGCTAAAAATATTTAAGTAATGATTGCTGTGATACCTGAATGGAGAACAATAATCTCATTTTATGCAATTTTCTTAATTTCAAAAATATTCTTATTTTGCAACAAAAGAGAGACAAGTTTTTCCAGAAATGTTCATGAAATTAAGAAATACTTATAAACAGAATCAACAAATTTAGGATATGACTCAACTTCAAAGCTAGATTTTTCTTTTCCCAGTGAATATCCTGTTCATCTGGTGATTTGACACTGTATATGCTCAATATCTGTGTCTCAGAAGAAAAAATCTTGTCTGACTTCTATGGTTTTCTGTCACATAGACCAGAATAATTCCACTGAGATTTTATTTTGGTGGAAAAGACACTGTTTTGGCTTTTATTGTGACCCTTGCATTCATCCATTTCCCTGTTAGAAATGCCGCCTTTGTTGTCAAGTAAGACAGTTCTAATTTAATGCCCAAAACATAGAATGAATGTTTTAATGAGTAATGGGAATATTACTGTCTCACCTAATAACTGTCTGATCTGATATCTGTCTGATCTAATGACTCCAATAGATGACTACCAGTACTAATTGAAATGAAGCTTTTTTGTCTTTGGTGAAGGTGCTGAAGGTGACTTCTTGCAATTTGCTGGGCCATGAGAGAAGTCTTGCGTGTGGTCTGCTGGTCTGAGTTGCTGTGATTTGCTCGAGTTTGTTTGCATTCTAACTGAGGGCTGTATTTTAAAAATGCTTTAATACCCAGCAATGCAGGCAGTTGCTTCTTTAAATGAGTGCTTTCTGGCAGGTAGGGTGAGGAGAGCCTATTTATGCGTTGTTGGAGTCATGGAGCGACCTATACTTTATCCCTAATTTAGATGTCATTTCTGACTAAGTCTTAGACTGGTGACTGAGCACTAAACTTAGCAGGCTCTGATGCGGAAATTATTACAAGTTCCATAATCGCTGTAGTTTACTGCACTCAAACATACATATATTCAGCAGCATATTTTCATCATGTAACCACATCAGCTGAAAATCATATAAGCTAAATACATATTTTGATCATTCAGCTGTGAGTGCAGGGTTGAAGATTTCACTGTTTCGTAGTTATTAGCAAGGCATCTATTCTTCTGAGTAACTAGGTAAGAATATTGCTATTCCACACATCATTCTCAAATGTCTTATGTTAGCAGCTAGATGAATGACTGCCACTAAATGTCAGCTGTTAGAAATGTAATTTAACCTGAAGTATTAAACTGTAGAATACATACTGTTTAGCCAGTAATTTGCTCAACAATGGCTCAACAATGATAGAAAAAAATACTACACAATGCTGTTAAACAAAACAAATTCCTCGTGTACTTAGACAAGACACCAGATTGATTATATGACACAAGACAATATAAGTCAGTGATAAGAAGAAATGAACCATGGTAGAATTTTGATATTTTTTTGCCAAACTTACCCTTTTCAACAAGTCATCTTTTGCGAGTGAAAGCTGAGGACACATTGAGTCATTTTTAATGGGCAAAAGACAATAGATACATCTAGTTGCATAAATTAAAACTCAGACAACAGCACCCTAAATAGGGTTGGATGAAGACTTGTACAGACCAGTTTAGTTCCTTTGTAACTTTGTATTTTATTCATCACACTCATTAGCAATTCTCAAGGAAAATAGTACACACTCTTGTCTTTGAGTTCAGTTCAAGGGCAATACAGGTCAGAGAGTTTTCTCACTGACTGGAGCAGATCCTGTCTTTATTTGCATTTTCAATGTAATTAATTTTGAGCTTCTTGTTTTATGATCTAAAAGCAGGGATTGGCTTAACTTCTCTTTTCCTCTGTTTACTATACCCAGTGCTGCATATCAGAACTATAAACTACTGAAATCAACTGATTTCAGAAAAGACACCACAGAAAAGCAGGGCTGGCAGCAACCTCAGCAGAGTCTCTAGTCTAACCCTCAACTCTTAATGTGGGCTAATAATGCAGGTGTCCTTTACAACAGCTTATTTGTTCCATTCTCAAAGATCTTCAGTGGTGGAGGTTCTAGTCTATTCCAGTGGCTCAGGACCCCTTCTGGTACACATTTTACTAATATGAACCTGAAACTGTCTTTCTGAACGCAAACCCACTGCTTTTTTCTCTACAGATGCTAAGAATCAATTAATCCCTTCTTCTAGCAGCAGCTTTTAAATATTTAGACTTCCACCCTTTCCTAGATGTGTTCCACCGTCAGTCCTTGCCGAGCACTTTCAAGAGCTCTGATCACTCCCCCTTATCTCCCAATTGGCTGACCTTGTGGTGTGGTGCCAGAGATGCAACAAGCTGCTCCAGCTGAGGTCTTGCCTGCTCAGGGTTAGAGCAGAAGGAGCGCTTCATATGTCTCACATGCTACACTCGTTTACTTATGCCAACATGGTGTTTTCACAGCAGCAGGACACTTCTGACTCTTAGTTTGCAGTTGTCTTCTGTGCAGCTGCTGTCACACCAGATGTTTCCCATCTTGCCTCTGTGCAGCTGATTATTCCCACGTACAGATCTTTGTATTTGCCTTTCTGATCAGCCTTCTCTTTCTTCTTTTTTTTTCTTCTATTTTCTTCTTTTCTAGACCATTTCTCCATGACCATTTTCAATTTTGACCAAAACTTCCTCCAACTTCCTTGCAGTCCTTCCCAGCCTGACAACATTTGTAAATTCAATGGGCACAGCTTATTCCCATGTCAAGTCAAGAGTATAATACTGGCTGGTACCAGACCCAGCCCAAATCACAAGGAAAGTTAGAACATCCTTGCATTTTGATAACTACCCTCCAAGTACTATTTCCAGATGTTATGTAGCCATTTGGCATTTCCTTCATTTCCTTATGAGCATGTCATATAAAGCAATGTCAAAAGCTTCATTTAAGTCCAAGATATATTTTATAAACTGCTGCTTCTCTGCCTCTGAGGCCCTGGGTAACAAAAGAAGGAAATTAGATTGGTTTAACATGATTTGTTCTTGACAGACCTTTGTTGACTCATCTCCTCGTACTCAGTTATGAGCTTACAAATGGGTTTTTGTTCCCGTATTTTTTCATTTACTGAAGTTAAGCTGATTGGTCCTGTAATTCCTCTCCTTTTTTTCTTTTAGACAAAGACAATATATTTGTCTTTTCGATTCTTCTTCATTAGAGTTGTCCACAAGTTTTCAGCACTAACAGCCGTCAGGACTAACAGCTCTGAAATGGCTTCATTACATGTTCTGAGACGAGGGACAGCTAACTCAAAGGATTCAGCCTGGACAAATACTTCCTTCTGTCTAATGCTGAGATGGTATTACTACATTGATGATATTAGTTCTATAACCATCTGCTCACCATTGACCTTTTTACTGAAGGTTGATGCAAGAAGTGGTTGGTTTTCTTGATATTATCCATGGTTTACAGTCTCCACAGGGGTCCACTCCACTGAGTAGTAGACCAGCTTTTTTTCTTCTTCCACTCACTCACAACGTACCGACTGAGTGATTACTGTTTTCGCCTGTTGTCAAAGAACAAGATACAGCTATCCATGGTCGTGAAGTTCCTCTTGTAGCACCTGTGCCAAACATTCTCCTGAATGATGAACCTGGTGCAGACTGAACATCTGTTACTCTAGCAGGACTTGCTGGTCAAATTTTGGTCACACTGGGTAATGTTCTCTTTACAATATTTATTCGTTCCCCATTTCCTCCCTAAAACCTTTATTTTCTGCTACACTGTTATTAGTCTTGTTTAATTTTGTTTCATTAGTCTGACAGTCATTAATTTTGTTTCAACAGTCTGACAAGACTGTTTTGTCAGACTAGAGCTAGAGTAGGAGCTGCACATGATTTCAGCAGTGACTGCTGGTGATGTTTCTGGTTCTATGTGGTTGGGACAGAAAACATTGTAGATTTCAAAGACAAGAATGTGTAGTGCTATGACGTAATGGTTTATTTGCAGATTCTTCTCTTATTCAGCATTTTCAGCACTTTTCTCTTGACTCCCACTAAGTTTTTATGGTTGGAGGTGCCAGAATTTTGGCCATCAGTCTAGAGTCACTCTGTCAACTGGATTGTTTTCTGTTGCTTGTGTGGGTTTGTCAAATTTTCTTTTAGAAAGGGCTGTACATGAGCCAGATTTATTTCACACTTGCCTATTTGCAGCTCCTTGCTGTCACTATTTATATACTTTTGGAACCATGTCTATTAAAAAGAGCTATTTACTATGCCTCTGATTTTCACATTTTTTCAAGCATTTTTTCCAATTTCATGGTTATATTCTAAAGGCTTGGTGGTAATTTCCACAGTGTTTTCTGTAATGAGGCTTCCAAAAATTTACGGGGGGGTTTACTAAATTTATCCCATAAGCATATTCATTTTATTCCTGGCAACCATAAACAATAGTCAGCATTTCTGTTCAAAAGTGAGCATAATTCTGTTGTGGTTTTGATTCTGTTTTGGCAGCATGGCCCTTGGTGAAGTTTTTTGGGGCAGCTCCCGTGAGATGAGGAAGTTAGCTGTCATCTTTGAGAGGATGTTTTGAAGTGCCCAGGGAAATATGAAATTTTGGGGCTCTCCCCTGTAAAACTGTATTTGTTGTAGCAAGTATTTCTTACTAACCCAGCCCTAGCAAACAATCAGTATCTTATTCTTACAGAAAATTGGGGAAATCCAGTTGTGATCCAAAAGCACCACTGCTTGTTTTCATCAAGGCTTAATCAGAACATGGAGCTAGGCACTCATTCAAAGAATGCACAAGAGCATGGCTTGAGAAATACACAGTGCACAAAGCATGAGGGGGTAGTTCCCAGATAGACTGCACCATTGAGAAAAGCCTGTGCAGTGTCACAGCCGGCTGTGTTTTCACAATGCTAGAGCCAATACTGTCAAAGTAGTACGTGGGAAGCAATAGCTGGAGCAGAGAGATCGTCTCCTGCCTGTGTTTTCTTCTGGACCTACTGATGTCCCATTGTGGGATTTAATGATTCCCTGCTGAATGTTTGGTGGGGCAAACATCCTTTTCAGTGATGACTTGGGGTTTGATATAACGTAATATGTGAAAGCTCAGTGGGAGACATCTTGCAGCTTACTGGGGTTTAAAAAAGTTCTTTTCATCCCTTGTCAGAAAACATGGACTCCTGAAGACATCTCAGAGAAACTGGGTCCTAAAGTATGCTAACCTTAAATTAAATGGGGATATGAGGAACCAGATGTTACATATTCTATTATATTCTAATAATTCAACTGCCTCAATCAATGCTAACAGTTCTCATGTAGGATTTGCTAATGCATCATGAACTCTTTTTTATGGGCATTTCACAGGGAGAAATCAAAACAATATTTAAGAAAAAGGGAAGGGAATCTATAGCTATGTGGGCACATGTTTTTCCTTTTTTTTTTTTTAGGTTTGCTCGATAGTGTTGTTGCTCTACAGTATGGCCTGTTAAAGGTTGCTGTGTGGTGCTCAGCAAAGGAAATGTTGCCCACTGTGATTTAAGAAAATAGAAAATATGCTTGACACCAAATAAAATAAAATAAAATAA
>NW_010251628.1:2428-2845 GCF_000690775.1 Eurypyga helias | reverse complement strand
TTCCCCAAGTCGAGTCTGTTCTGCCGTTGTGGTAACTGGTGAGTGATCTCTCCTTGTCCTTGCCTTGACCCACAAGCTTTCCGTTCTATCTTCCCTCCCCTGCCCAGCTGAGGAGGAGAGTGACAGAGTGGCTTTGGTGGACAACTGGCCTCCAGCCAGGGTCATCCCACCGCACCACTTCTGCATTATATTTAAGTTTACGAATACAATGAAAGGGTGTTGGTTTATGTCCTATTTGGGGAAGGATCAGCTACATCAGGTGCGTCACACATCATGTTCTAAACTGAATAAAATCTGGACCCATTCAAACACCTACTGGAACCACCTAACTGGACAGATTCTGACCTCTTCATCAAATTTAATTCCACATTCAGAGTCCATACTGCATATTGAAGGACCAACTGCTAAACACAGATT
>NW_010251628.1:0-2411 GCF_000690775.1 Eurypyga helias | reverse complement strand
CGGGGGGGGGGGGGGGAATCCTGGTTCTGTCAAGCTTTTTTCAATATTTGTCAATGATTCTCTTTTCCCCTACCCTCCACCAGCATGATCTGATGACCCAAATTAAAGTGTTCTCCAACATTTTGAATCACTAGAAACAGTTCATTCTCTAGAGAGATTTGGGAAATGCAGGACAAATTCCCTCTTCACACTTTCAAAAGTATTTATCATTTAATTAAAAATTAAGTTCAGTCTTTCTGCCATTTAGATTGGCTGAATGACCAGATGATATAAAGCAGGTCCATGTTCAGACAGTAATTTTGAGTCAGTCTCCCTTCCCATGAACTCACAAAGCACACATCATCTATACCACGCACACTACGGAGCACTAAAAAGTCCGTTTATGCTAACCCCTGGTTTCAGCCTAAGAGCTCATACTTCCCTTTTCATTTGCAATAAAGCTGAATTAATATTTCTTTTATTGTCAGGCAGCTGGGGCAACTCTAGGTGAATAAGTCACTTGAGTGCCGTATTCTGGAGCCATTTACTCTTTAGTTAACCCAAACTCCCAATACACAGTGGGCTGTTCCAGAGAGAAGGACAAGTACTCATTATTTTATATTGAAGTCATTTGATTTTTACCATGCATGCACACAGGCATGCTGACCTGATCACCGACCTACTTTGCTACCGTTCACTCTTAGAGGAAAGCATGTGCTGCATGTTTAAATGAAGGCCCTGTCCATATTTATTACAATAGCAGACCACAATAGGTTGCAGACCGCCCATTGTGTTGCTCAGAAATGCTTAGACCTAAATCTGCCACCGCGCATTAAGGAGACAAAGCAAGGAGAGCTGACAGTTTTTTAAATTGGCTTTAAATAACAGTTTCTCTCACAAAGCACTGAACCTGCACAGGGCACAAAATTTGGAGGACAACTAGAAAAATAAACTAAAAAGGCTGTTTGCGTGCCAAAGAGCGGAAATGAATCGGAGAGCTCCACAAAGGATACTGCAGGCCGCAGGCACCGGCGCTGGTGCGGTACCCTCCCAGCCGCTGGCCGCTCTCCGAACAGTGCCACGTGAAGTGCTTGTCTTGTCCGGTGCTTAACACCCACTCCATCTCCAGGACAAACAGAACCATCATGACCCTGTTTTGATGAGCTGAAAATTAAGCAGACAGACATATAATCGCATTGCGGAGGAGAACAGGGGGGCAGAAGACCAATGCAAAAACCAGCGGCACCCGACTCCTCCTCTCCCCACTCACTCACCCCTCCCCCCAGAAGAACCTGGTATTTAATAATCCCATTGACACGAGCTACCATGCAAGTCTAAAAGGTCCCTGGCTCTGCATGTTCAACGTTTGCATGAGAAAGAGCAGAAGCAACACTTAATTCCTTCCATGCCTGCCGCAGCCGTTTATCTTCTACGGTAGCATGAGTCCTCCTTCCATCATTGTATCATCACCAACAAAGCTGCCATGGTGGAAAGGACTCTGGGCTCTACTTAAACCTCTTCTGAGCTGGTTTTATGACAGCAGTGCCGATGCCAATGCTGCCGGCTCCTCCCGCTGTGAGGTCTGGTGGATCCGGGCTGCGGATTGTGATCCCCCAGCAGCACAGTGAGTTACAGCACAGGCGCAGCCCTGCACCAAAGGGAAGTTTTAGCGCTGCTTGTAAACCAGCTAAAAAGGAAATTGGAATAAAATAAAATAATAAAAAAAAAAAGATCACAGATGGGCAAGATGAATAAAACAGCTGAAGGAATAAATTTCTATTGCTGCCTAAATAAAGCTATCAAAAACTTTTCATTAAAAAGAAGGGTGCAGACATTTTTTGTATGAAAGACCAGTGGGCTTGGTCGTGAAGTGCTGATTGATCTGACTTTTTAATAAAACAAGTGGCTGGAATGACATGCAGAATTATTCCCAGCTGCAACTTAGCAGCGAATGCCATACCCCTCAATCTACAGCCCTGCTGGTTTATTACTGTTCCAAGACCCGGCAACATGTGTCGCACAAATCAGGCTGCTTCTATTTGTTGTGTAAAAGCTGACACACTGGAAAATTAAATATCTTTGCAAGCTTAAAAAACAGCCCAAAACCTCTGTTTGAAATGCAGGGAAATTCCTCAGAACAGTATGGGAAGACTACAGTATGGGAAGACTACTTACTGCCTGCCCTATGCACACATACAGCACTGATTAGAGCTGTGCTCAAACCCTACAAGCAGTAACTAGTTGTAGCAAAGAACAGGAGGCTTGCACAAGCCCATATCTGCCCCTGACCCACACTGCTTTTTTAGACCCAGATGCCCTGAGAAAAGTTCATAGATGCATTAAAAAAAATCGCCATAACTGTGATTGGCAGTAGACCCCCTTTGCCCATAGAAGAGAGAAGATTTTGCTTCTCACAGAATCACAGAACGGTT